>NC_090077.1:2543671-2843671 GCF_038355195.1 Osmerus mordax | reverse complement strand
CTGCAGAGCAGACTTCTCCTCTGCAACCAGGCCCAGCACCTGCTCTGAAGAGGCCAGCAGCAGCTTGGAGTACGGGCTGAGGCGCAGATCTGTCAACACAACAATACGCCCGTCAATATGTAACATGCGTATATCAATGTCTTTACCCGACAACACGTATAACACAGACGAGTTTTCCTTCAAATCCTTTACCTCCGAAGCAAATGGGCTCCTCCACTTTCACCCACTCAGAGCTTGGCATTGCCACAAGAGCCCCTTTCTCTCTTCTCATCAGGCGCATGGTGATGAGGTCACCAACAGCATACTGCCTTGTCTCCATGGCCACCACACTGCAAAAATAAGATAAGAGTTTGTACTTTCCCATTTTCATCCGTTTCATATTCTCTACATCAACAGCATATCACTGTTACTGTCACTGTTACTAAGACAACGTAGCTCTTAACGTTTCCCTCTAACCTCTTGAGGTCTGCCGTGTTCACAGACTCGTAGCAGATGGGACACTTGGCCCAGCTCTTGTCACTGAGAGACAGGTAGTGCAGCATGCACGGCCAGCAGAAGATGTGGCCACAGCGCGTGATGTGGGCCGCCACGGGAGCGTACAGGCAGATGGGGCAGGAGGGCACCTCGTGGCTGTAAATGCGCTGAAAGTCAGAGTCAGATGGGGTGTCAGGTGGCTGAGCGGTTAGGGAATCGGGCTATTAATCAGGAGGTTGCCGGTTCGATTCCAGGCCGTGCAAAATGACGTTATGTCCTTGGGCAAGGCACTTCACCCTACTTGCCTCGGGGAGAAGGTCCCTGTACTTACTGTAAGTCGCTCTGGATAAGAGCGTCTGCTAAATGACTAAATGTAAAATGTAATGAAACAGGACCACACAACAACAACAATTTGAATCAAAGCGTTACAGATCAGCTTACAGCTGAGACGACACAGAGAACAGGGTGAATATGAGCTTTTTTGAAAGGGATTCAACTCACCACTTGCTGCACACAGTCCCAGTTGACCAGAGTATCTGGATCAGTGAAGTGAGCCTTATAGTCTTGGTCATCAGTCACCACAAATTGACAGCTACGAAAAAAAAAAAGGAAAAGCAAAAAGTACATCTCTTAGTTCATTGTTCAACTACTACTTGGCGTGTACCTTTGGATAGGAAGGAGAACTCACTTGGCCTGCAAGAAAAGCTCCTTGTTGAAGGGCTTGTGCTTGTGTCCCCACTTGTTGCGGCGGCCCCAGCCGGAGTGGCTGTCTCCACCCAGGCCACCATGGCCCCCGCGGGGCTCAAAAGTGAAGTTGAGCAGGTGGTTCAGGCTGATCTTTTTAGGTCCAGCAAATTGAGCCGGGCTAAACTCCGCCCGGCGTGTCTCTGCTACCTATAAAAAGACAAAAGGTGTTATGCTCTGAAGAAGGACGTCTTAGCATGCTGCAAAGAATCAAACCTGTGAAATCTGGAATCCTGTCTGACCGTACTATTTCAGCTTTTAATTACTGTTAATGTGATTTGGTAGGTTGTATATAAAGCGTCTTTAAATTCTAATTCACATAGTTCTTCCTGTTGTGGACTCTCACCTCTTCGCGTCTTCCTCCACCTGCATCGCCATACTGTCTCCCTGCACCTCTCTGAGGGGGTCTCTTGTCAAAATTTTTGCTTTTCTGTGAATTGGTGCGGCGCGGGCCAGGGAAGGTGTCACTTTTAGGAAAGGAGGGCTCTCGCTTACGGCTGCAGCGCTTAGAACCCCCATTATTCTTACCATCTGGGGAGAAAAACCGTGACAAGACTTGTTACTTTAGTGTGATTACCACTAGTGTTCCGACTTAATACCGCTAAACCAACTTAAGATTTTCAAATAGACCAACCTAATCTTGAATTGTTTGAATTGACATTTGCATGTCTCCCATTTTGTTTCAACGATTGCAAAAAATATAATTTGATGCTGATATGGACTGTACCCTGCCTCCGTGCTTATCAGTACAAGCCAGATTAGAGTGCATGAACTCAGCCAGGGCAACAATTTATAATTTGGTTTAGTCGTCAACTGCCACCACCTTAATTGTTTAATTCGACAAGATCCCAGCTGAATTAAATGTGTGCAAACTAGTGACAATGTTAATATATTCTTCTAAACTGTTTGAATTATCTGACAGCTACGTCATGCATTTTAAGTAAACAAACCATACTAGGCCTTGGAGCAGGCCATACAATGTGTTTGTCAAAGCAACAACTCGGGTCATTTGAGCAATACGACTGCGCATTGTTGAGTAGCTAACAAGCTACATACTTTGATAGGGGTGATTACTTATTAACTGGGTTGATAGTTTTACCTGTTTTGGGTTTAGATTCGCCTGGTGGAGGGCCGGTGGAACTCGTACGGGGCGGAACCTTGTTGTTGGCATTGCTGTTTGGATTCTTCTCCATGGTTGTCTCCTTGCTGTAAGAGGATCTGAGGCCGAGCTCCTGGGAGAGAGCTTCCGAGCTCTCTAGCATCAATTGGTAAAAAGAAAAATGTGAGCGGGTAGTCGCAAGTGCGGGTCAGGCGGCAAAGGCCCTGATTCATTTCTGTCAAACACGGAGACTCCATCACGGCGACATCTTGACAACAAAACAAACCGAGAAAAATAGAGACACAGTTCAGGCGTCTCAGTAATGGAGGCTTTGAAATAGGAGAGAACGAATGCTCACACAACGGGGCCCAGACCCCAAAAATCTGAGCTTTTCTAGCCGTTGGAAACTTATGGCCCCAACAAAGGCGTTAGACGTCCTCCAATTTGCGGAAAACGTCCGGTTTTATTAGGGTTTTCCCCTAAAAAAATAATTCTAAAGACGAGCTACAACTAATGGCGACGGGTCGCCAGTCAGGAACCTCAGAGACCCGGATGCAACTTCGTGTTTCAACTATTTTGTAACGACATCTCGCAAGGAATTATGGGAAATGTAGTTCTAGTAACATCAGGTCATCTATTTTAGACCAACGTAGACTACGTTGTATAAAGATTCATTAATAAAAACTGAAGGTGAATCGTATATATATATTTTCCAATTACACGATGACGATATACTTAATTAAATGTTAACTTTTATTGTTTTAACAGGCCAAAATCCATTTCACAAAATGAACAGAAAACTATTTACACTGTATAAACATATATTGTTACCATGCCCAATTTGTATGGCAAACAATTTCTCAGGGTCCCTGGGCAACTTTTTCAATGAGTTCCATAGGTCTTGAGACAGAACTGACTGTCTTTCTCCTAACATTCAATGACGATCTGCATGGAATGGAGGTTCAGGTATGTCTTCCTCCTCTTCACTGTCCAATTCATATTCATTCTCTTGTCCTTTCACAATTGAGCAGCTCAGAACTGCTTTCTCGACCTCCATTCTTTCTGCTGCTCATAGAAACAGAAGAATTAACAACCACACCGATAACACAGACATTTACATTTTACAATACCGGTATAGGCTACTGTTCCAATCTTTAATGAGGTTCTTACACCGACCTTCGCTCTGACAATTGGGGAGCATCCGATGGAGCTGCTGTGTATTATATCGGACCAGAAACTTCTGACACGTTCTGATAGTTCCTGTGAAAGGGCAATGTAAATTCAAAGCAGTATATCATTTGTGCCTTTCATATAAAAATAGCCGATCCACTGTATATGCTGGTCCCTGTCAACCATACACTGTGAACAATTAAAGTATCTCTTTTACCTCCTACATGTAAACAGTTCAGGAAACATGGCACTTTATGACCTCTGTTCTCCAGAGTGGCGATGAAAGGCAGAGCAGACCAGATGGTCCTGTAGTGACTCTTCCGACATCGCAGGAACACAATTCCAGTGTGGGCGTTAACATATTTTACTGAAAAGAGATATAAAGTAGTTTATTTAATAAACAATAGAAATATGAAACTTATACTCATTTTGTTTTGACAATGACATCCAAATACGGTATGAGAGTGACATTCAGCATCAACATGCCATAACTCGCACTGCAGTCTGATAGGCCTAACAGTGCCCAAAACACGGGGTTTCTTCATAAGCGAAAGCAGTAGTGGTAGGCTATACGCTCGCATACAATCCCATGAAAATGGAAACAGTAGGCTATCTCAGTCTTCATCATCACTAATGTAAATTTTCATTCCATTATCTAATACACAGTCACCTATTGCCCAAGTAGGCCTGATCTACAAGTGGTTGCACGAAAATTCTGATGAGCATTGGAAAAATAGGCTTCACTAACAACTCCGTAGTTATGTTTATACCTGTGAATCCAATGTTGCACAGTGCTGCCCCGTAGTCACCGTGCATTCGACTCACCGCTCCTTTGACCATTGCATTGATTGACCGATCATCAAGCAACGATAGACTGTTTCGATCTGTCACGTTTACTTCACACAGCAAATATCTGTCAATGCATGATGGTACATTAGGATACAGTCTAAATGGGGGTATTAGTCATTGCCCATTTGAACCAAGACGTTTAGGTATAACTTTACTAACCTGGATTTGAATCTCACCATTTCTCTTCACGTGTGTTGATCAACGAAAAATACTTCCGCGTTGTGGGTGTGACTCAATCTTGATTGGCAATGCATTTAACCAATCGTAAATTGTTTTGTCTTGAGTGGCCAGGATAGACTTCACCATCCCTCTCAATCTAGATTTCTAGAGAAAAACTAAAGAGTGTTTTGTGTTAAACCTATCTTTTGTTTATTCAGGTGTTATTTTTGTCCCTACTTTTATGACAAATACATTTCTTCTTTAGGTCTGCCAGGCAAGTCAGTGTGAGAGAAATAAGACATCTGTTGCTTGCATTAGTTTGACTCAAAAGAAAAGATTAAACTGTAGGAAAGCCTGCTTTGCACGTTGATTAAGGCAAAGTTATTTGCCAGCAATGTAAGGCACCCAATACCTCCATGGACTATCCCAGTCGACATGTCCGACTGACAAACCATACACACTTACAAACATGTGAGACGCTTTTATGTGACATAAAATATAAAAACTTTAATAACATTGAGTTGTATTTACAGACATGGTATAATAAACATATGTGATTATATACAGTATTTACAGTACATGTTCACATATCAGCATTACACCTGACAAAACATGAACATTTATAAATTAATATAATCAAATATTTGGTAAAGTGCAAATAACCCTACATGCATAAAAGCCTATGTAAATCAATTTGTTTTCCATATAGTCCTACATAGTCTCCCCACACAATAGACTTAAGGTCCCGTTCCTTTACATAACAATTCAAACAGAAATGTTGCCTCTTCAGTGGGATAAATGCAGTGCCATTGAGAGCTTCTGCTTGGAGATAATGAAGTGATCATGTGTCTGGGTTTGGGGGAGCGAGGTGCATTTGGATGTGACGAACATAGGTGTCCACTTTTTGTCAGTCTTCATCTATAGGAGAGAGCGATGAATGGGGTATGTACGAGGTGAAGTCCGTTATGTTCACAGGATACCTCTACTCCCCCCTTGTTGCAGTTCAGGCCCAAGCCAAGCTCCAAAGCAGTCTGCAAGGGCCCAGGCCCTTCCCCCAATGGACCTCTATTGGTGTCCTGCAGAGATGGCCTTTCTCGTGGACCCCCCCTGGAAAACCCCCCGACCTTCCGCATGTCCACAAGGCTAGGCCCCCCTCTGGCCCCACCAGCTGCCTCTTGTAGACCTTGGAAAAGGAACAGTAAATCCACTCTCAGCTCCAGTATGTCATCCCTTGTCCTTACATTGTACCTATGGGAAAAATAGAGTAATTACTTTCACTATAAATAAATAAGGAAGACAACGCATTTTCACATCATTGAAAGTTGGTTTTGGGCATTAGTTATGAGTTTTTTCATCTTGAAGTTTGACCTCTTACCTTGTAGAAAGTTTGCGTTTTACCATAAACGGAAGCACAGGCTCAACGTTCAGCTGTCGTGGGTTTGATAGTTGGAGATGAATCTCTGCTCTCATGACTGTCACTGACAAAACGTCCCGACTAAGGAGGAACTCCACACCTGTATCTAGGGGAAAACATGAGAAACGCATTAGAAAAGAGATTCTAACCCGTGGACCCTTTCCCCCACTATATGCTATTATTGACTGAATACTGATACTAGCTTTAACCTTATCAATAAGCGCTTACCTCCACTTAAGCGACCCTGAATTCCCTTCACACTTTTGCAATGGAAACCAATCTGACAGCAACTGTAAACCCTTCGAACATAACGGAAAAGCGGTTGCTCTGGGAAGACGGTGCGCCGTGACCCTCCCAGTGGCAATGAGAGGACCCGAAGATGTAGTGATTTTGCCAAATCTCCTTGAGGCCCGTAGGTTTCCGTCCATGGTTCAGTCAGTAATGCACATTGTTCCCGTTGTGCCTCCAAAGTCTCTCGTCTCAACCGTCTAAAAGAGTCGGATCGTAAAATGTCTTGCCCATCCGAAATGGCAGATGATCTCAACAGTAACTCCGATGGGCCTACTGCGCGACACTGGACTCCAACAACGGTGTATATTAGAAAAAGTAATCTTAATGCATTCCAAAAGCGTAGTATTGAGGCCATGGTGATCTGTCCACGTTGAGAGCTTCGCACGGAATGAATGTGGTGCCAACACTGCAACCAGTAACTGTTATTCTCAAATGGGCAGCTTATCCCCGTAGCTATATACCTCTACCGACAATGGGTACATTCTGCCTCTTAGAATTTCAATCCTGTCCCTACTTACAATCCCTCCCCCCTTTTTGTTCGTGCCCTTAACCACCCATTTGCACCCCACCGGGTTTTCATAGTGAGACTGCATAATGAGGCGCCCTAGAATGCTGACCTAAGCCATTCAAATTCAGCTACGTATCTAATGACCCTAATTACACTATATTTGGATAATCGCGAACGGATTCATTTGCAAGACACGATGCCTAGAAACAAGATTGTTAAAATAACTTATTGTACATGGACAAGTTTTACGCATGGGCAGCCATACCCACTCTGTCACATCCTGCATTGGGACTTGAACCAAACGAGATCAATAGCCTACAGCTCACGAGGAAATCAAACGATGTCCCTGTTTACGCTTTCAAATTTCCAGTGTTGTGAGCGCTTTTGTTTCTCTTGGAAATGATAACAACTTAGGCCATCTGTGGGTTACTAAGAAACATGTCCGAGGTGGGTTTTACAAGATACCTTTATTAATTAATTCACACTTGTTGGAATACATTTGCAGAGCACATAACTTGTGATTAGTCTAATGTGACTACATTTTTGATTTAGTGCATAATTCATACATACAGAAACATTTTCAGAAATGTATAACATGTCTGATTTTATAGTTTCCATAAGATATATACCACATATTAAACCTGTGCGTCTTTATTACAAATATTTAAAATGAAGCCTGACATGAAGGAATGCAAACGATATTAATAAACCTACACAAAATGTAATACACAAACAACCAAGTGTTTGTGAACCCAAGGTCTACTTTTAGTTGATTAAAAAATAATTGTTAGACCATCTACACTTCACTGTCATCTTTCACTACATAGTTTAAACAATTGATCTAGAAAGCTTTCTGTACTTGTAAACAGTATCCTGTCCCAACTATTAAGTCACAACAAGGCACTTGTTATGTAGTCTACATACTCACAACAAACTGATCCACTCATACTATTACAGTGGGGTCTAGATTTTGTCTAGTTTTTGCATTAGTGTTTACATACAAATGTTTTTCTGTGCAATTATGGCATTCAGTTTTTTTAGTTTGTTTACATGTTTGCATATTTCGAGCAGAGTATGGCCCCATTTCTCCGGACATTTCTCAGTCAGAGCAGGTTAACCCCATGTTTCAGTAATCTGTGTCGGGCCTTGGTGGGCAGCGAGAAAGCACTGTCCTGTTGGTTGGGGATTCCAGAGTTTCTCACTGTCCCACCTTGTTGTAAGAAGTAGGTTTCCTGGGCTGCACTGCGAGTCCCATACACAGCTACACCTGCACTTCTGCGACGGAAATTTACCACAGACAGAACTCGGTGTAAACACTCAAGGATTTTGACAGACAGCCACAGCATACAATAGCAGTGGCCCCTGCCCGTCGCTGTACACACCCCTCCCCCCACCATCAGATTGAGGAGTCAAGAAACACAAGAGTGCCCCTCCTGTAACTGTCATACTGACCTGACAATAGCCTCCTGCAGAGTTTCAGTGTGAGAGAAATGCGAGTGGAGCAGTGATGTGGCTCTCACAAAGGAACGCTCTTGTGCTGCTCCCGGACGACCAGACAGGTTGGCTGCAGAGACAGATGCCGAAGATACCACTCAAACACCAGACTGACAAAATGGACAACTATGTTTGCATACAGAGTGATGGGGCAGATAATCCGAATTAAACTAATTTGTAAGTCTTTAAAACCCAAGCAGAGGACCCAAACTACCTCCAAATGTACTGCATTAGTAAGGTATCCATTAGTAAGGTATACAAACTGATAAGGTAACATTGCAAACAGTGTAGACAGAAACATAAAGGTGTTAGAGGCTCACTTGTAAGTGTGTTCTGTATGCAGTCAAAGTGTGCAAAGCTGTAGGATCCCTGAGGGCCTGGGCCACCGGGAGCAGTGGTCCCAAGATGAGCCTCAAGGCCATTCAGAGATGCCAGGCTGCTGTGATACTGAGAAAATACACAAAATATTTAAACCATATTAAGATGATATATGTATCATGAGCACTAGATGTTTCTAGATATCTAGGAAAAAAACATTTGTGTTCCTAGATAGCAACAAAGCGAACATTTCCACAGCAAAACATAGTATAGACGTTCCCCACAAATTCCTTACCACTTCCTCCATGGCTTCAGAGTCATGGTTGAAGTGAGGCTCCACCAAAAGGGACAACACCAGGCCTCGTACTCTGTGCTGGTACAAAGCCATGGGGAGCAGGGAGGACTCAGAAGACTTCTCAGCGGGAGATGAACTGGGAGCGTCGCCGGTTGTGTCACACCCCTGGACACGTTTACTGTCATTTCTCTCCCGGCTGTCTTTGTTATCCCTAAATACCTCGGAGTCTTCGTCTCCGCCCCCAGGATTGTCAGGCCCACCGTTAGTCTTGCCAAACTGTTTTGGGGAGATTTGCCTTCCAGCTCCATTCCGTCCAGCAATGGCTGGACTGTTGTGAACATTGTGACGAGCCACATCATCTCGCACCGAGCTCCCCTCTGCTAGTTTGTCATCTGCAAGGTCCATGATTGCTGAATTACCATTCCTGTCCTTGCTGCTGTTAAAACTATAATAAAATGAACCGTCCAAAGCACCCTCGTCCATATCGTGCAACTTTCCATTTTTAAAGGCGTGGTCTGGAGACTGTTGAGGCGTTTTGAAATCTAGAGGGCTGAGAGGGCCAGCAGAGCTCGGTGAAGGACTTGGACTGAATAATAATGTATTACTTCTGGAGGACGGTGGGGTCGACGGCCCAGTCTGAAACGATATTTGGGGAAAAGTGTCTGAAATAGCATCGGGATCAGTTGATATCGTATCAGACAGAGTTCTCGACAGACGGGCCTTCCTGGGACGATTCATTTCCTTTGGGGTTGATTGAGAACTGTGTGACAAAACATGAGAAACTATTTCATCACATGAATATTGACGTTAGATAAATCCTGACTTACTTTACTTCTATCCTGTCCTTTAAATAAGAAAATATATCCTTCTCAGAGAAGGCTGGTGTACCTGGATGTTTTGTCGACAGGAGAAGAGCGCAGACAGTGGAGTTCAGCGGTTGTAAGGAACACTGTGGTAGAAGTTACAGGAGTACTTTCTGGGGAACTAGAGGAGCTCAGTCCATTGGGTGTTTGATCCTAGATTAAAATAGCATCCACTTTAGCTATACATTTCAGAAAGTTTGCAAACATGACTAACCCAAACACATCAGGGATCGAGGAAGTGATCAGTTTCAAGGTTTGAATCAAGGTGCAAAATAAATCACATCTCAGCTACCAAGCATGTTGCAACAAAACTATCTAATAGTAACTCTTTCAGACATCTAACAGGTGCAGTTGGTGGTTTGCTAATCACATTTATTTTAAATATATATTTCAGTCATGGATACTGTACCTGGTTGTATGTTTCAGTCTCATGTACCATAACTTTCACTGTGAGGTCAGGGGGCATCTGTGTGCTGACCACTCTGTGGAACAAATATGAGATTTGTGAAATCTTAAGATAAAAAGTGTTGGTACTGCTTATGGCATCCATGCTGGAATCCATCTTACCTGCCACGGTAGAGTATACAGCCTGCTAACACTAGGGGGCAGCGTTGACAGGCCTGAAGAATGAGGGCAGCTTTCAGTAGGAGAAGTGGGTCAATCTAAAACGGACAGGCAAGTTACACTGGTCACATAATAAGTTAATAAACGTAAGGTTATGAGGTGTTACATACCCATGGAAAACATTAGTTGCATATCAGTACAAAGTACTAAACACTTTTCCTCACATGTGTAGAATCAATGGTCCTCAGGCAGCTGAAGATGTGGTCGAGTTCTGTGGAGCCCCCTTGCAGATGGGAGAGGTATTTGGACCATCGCTCCTTGAGACCGTCTCGACTGTTGGTCTAAATGCAAATCAGGGTACTTTATAAACATGTTCTTTTCCCCTCTCCCTACACCATTTCACTGCCCCAGGGCAGAATGCTAGGAGAGGTTGTACCTGATAGCTGTGGCGGATTGGTCCGTTGTAGAAGCAAAACAGATTGATCAGATGATCTAGAAATTCACAGATGCTGACATCAGGAATGTCCACAGAGCAGCCTAGAGCCTAAAGAGATGGGAAAGGAAGAGTTGGCAAAAGGAATTCTAGGAATTTGTTTACCTGTAATCTTTTGGTATTATGGTTCTTCTTCTATGATGCTTGTTGTGGAATTCTCACCCACAAAAAGTCATCTTTCATGCGGATGGCAAACTTGCTCCGCCGGAGCCTAAGCAGGCGAACAGGAGAGGACGATAGCTCAGAGACACAGCGGCTCACGCCTGCAAGCTGCCCACACAGCATTTCCTGCTTATCCAAAGGCGTCTGGGTATAGCAAAGATGACAATAACATGAAACAAAAAACATAAAAAATGCTAAACTGACTGCATCACAGCCTACTCTTCTTCTTTGAAGACCCTACCTCTTCGGGGTAGAAGTAGCAAATTCCATCCCTTGTAGGATCACCTTCACCTTTGACCTTAGATCCATCATACAGGAAGAAGTAATTGCATCTGAAAACAGCAATGCAATAAAGGTGGATGAATCATGTTTGTTTATATGAATGATAAACATAAAATAATAAAAATGCACTCTCATTAGTTTAGATCACAAGGACTAATAGACTTGTTGACTAATAGACCAGGCTGTCTAGCTACCCACCGTTTTGAGTCAGGCACCATGGTTTCAGCCATAGCTGTTTCCTAAAGTTTGTCCCTTGTGCTGATTGAAGACGCTCCGCTTCCAAATAGCCACCACCAGCACCTTTTAAAGGACTGACAGACGCCAGTCAGATACTTGTGGAAACTGGTAGTGACGCTGAGCTGGAGTAGAAATGTATCCTTGCAAAGCTGTCCTTAATACTATGGGTTACAAGACGAACAATACCATTTTATGCTTAATGCACAGTCTGGTTTCTTTTGCAAAGTTAGCTTTCATTATAGAGATCTGAAGTCTAACTTTGCAACTGAACAACATCTGCAAATAGCTAATCTAGAGGCAATTAGGGCTAGCTAAAGTTCTAGACAGCTAGCTTAATAATCTTGCGCAGTTCTTGATAGCAAGCCGGGGAATACTTGAGTATCCGTTAACATCAAGACATCGAACCGATAGAATTTACGACCCCCATCGATTCCATAAACGACTATTCAATTTCACAGAGCCGAATGCCGTCAGAATGTGATAAGACTTCTATGTTGCTTGCTATGTAGATCGCCTGGTAGTCTCCAGTTGAAGGAATGCGAGTCACAAGAAATTGGTCATGTGAAAGTAAGGGGAGCGAATAGGGTCAAACACTACGTCGTTCTAAAACGCATTGAGTAAATAAGGCATTTTATGTTTGCCTATGTATATTGTCAATATTACTAAACCAAAATGAATAAAAATACCTACTGAGCGTTTATAGACACGCATGCAGGCTTGTGTTAATGTAACAGAAACTCGATCACAAGAGAAAAATATCTGGAAATGTAGATGAACACAATAATTTCAAGAAGCATTTTAGTTTTCATACTTTATTTCAAATAAGTTTAAGCATGTGTTGTGTTGAATGGTCCATAACAATACTCCTAACATTTAGGGTGCCCTGTGACTAGAGCACAGAGGTAAACATAATGAAAAAGAGAATAGTAAACAGAATAGGTTGAGTGTGGTCCAGTAACAGAGTTAAGCAATAGGAAGACTCTGTTTTCGTATGGTTATAAACTGAGGTCTGAAGGATGAATGTATTACTCGTCATGTTCCTCGTAGCCATCAGGGAGGGCATTCACATGAGGGTTGTGGAAGAGGGATTTGTTGCCATCTCCCCAGGGAAAACGCTGATGAAAAAGAAAATTGTCATTCAAGTATTTCATATAACATCTTGGTAAAATATGGTAAATCCAGTATGATAAAAATAAATCAAAACTAGTATCAAACCTTGCTGCGAATGCGAAGGTGACTGTAAGGAGTGAATTCAGGGTTCTCATGGTGATGGTGCTGCATCTTCAGGTACCAGTTCAACAGACACACTCCCACACCTGGGAGAGCCACAACGAAGGTGAGGATCTTCCATGTTTTTGCTGCAGGGGAAGCAAAGACAGCATTAGCACAATGGGCAAAAATAAACAAAAAAGTAACTCCATTCGTCTATTAATATAGAAGGATCCAGCCTGTTTCTAAGATACTAGACATGACAATAGACCAAACTACTTTAACAGGTAGAATCACGTACATATGGACAGTTTTTCCTTTATACAATTGCCATGGAATAAAGAGGACAACTCGGGACAGGATGACCAGCGGAGGCAATAGTTAATACAAGGAAGCTAAAAGGCCTATTTGAACATTACTAGTGCATAAGTAGCCCACTAAAACCTAAACCATGATCAAAATAAATATACATGCAAGACATGTTCATATCGTTGTTAAATACTGTTCGCATGATTTAATTATGACTTCCTGGCCAACTATTAGTAAGAAACTAACCAAACAAAATTGAGCAGTTGTTAGTTTGTTTTGAACTAACAAGGTTGTCCATTTGACTTAGCAATAGCCTGCTAAAATGTCATGCGTCCTCAAAACAATAATCTCAATGACAAGTGTCTGGACTCGATTAGTTCTAATCTTGATAACCGAGACAATGTTAAAACCAAATCCTACACTTTAGAGCAAATGTGAAGGCATTAAATATAATGAATTAACTAGATGGATGTTTGTAGCAAGTTATGTCGCTAGCTTTAGCTACATGGGCAACAGTAGCTAGCTATATTATTATGCCGCTAGCTAGCGACAACTGTACAGCAGCAGCAGTAGCCACAGCTAGGCTGTAAGCTACCTAGCGCTAACGTAACGGTCGGTAGTCCACCAACAAGGTCACTGCATAAAACACAACAATTCCGAAGGTAAACAGTGGGGTGTCCACTGAGTTAGTATGGATTGGATTTATGTATTACCTGCTTGCTCGCCATGAGCTGCATGAGCTGAGAGCTGTCGTGTTTGAGTCAAGGATGCCCGTGACAGAACTTGAGAGAGCCGTCCGAACGCCGCCATTTTCGCTGAATGTCTGACCAAATTCAAAGGAACACGGAAGTTCTTTTCTTTCAGTCCAAATCAAACAGCTCTTTAACGCCACCTGTAGGTGACCTTAAATTGCAAATGATACATCAGTAATAGTAAAACGTGGCACACAATGTTGTAATCATAATTACAACTCATAAGACAAAAAATTAAATATGATTAATAAAATAAGGGGTATCTTCTAATCATTCTAGGCATAGAATGATTAGAAGATTAGCATCACAGTGAAAACCACCAATAAGTGTTGTTATCCTAAATAGCATTTAGGAAGTATAAAAACAACTGCTATTTAAGAGAATGTTAGAATACAATGGTTGTATGGGTAACATGGGTAACCACTAGTGTCTAAGCATCTTGTTCAAATAGTTCAACAGAAGCTGTTGTAGGATGAAGTGGTTTAATCTTGAAAATTATATTGGAGTGTCTTCCATGTTATACCATGTTACATGTGTGTAATGATGCATAGTATGTTACATTATGGGAATATTGCTATAAATACAATGTACTATGTCAGACATTTTACTGATGCGTAGAAATGCTTAAATTCAATGCTTTCCCAATGAAATACATGACAGATGCTGACCAGAAAACACAATTCTGAAGTATATTATCTCCAGTACACAATGTACCCAGTTTATATGCATCCATGTTATTATATGAACATTGGATAATGTGTTGATTTTCAAACTACTGGGGCAATGACTTTTTGTGTAACGTGTAAGCCTCATTTGGTGGGAGGAATAAATAAAACTTTGAACCCTCAGAGACCAAAGCTGTCACAGAAAATCAAATGACCTAGGAGACCAGTTGAGAAGGAGGTAAGAGATGTAAGGATAGGATGTCGGTTTTGTTTGATTATTCCTTTTCTTATAATGTATTTAATTGTATTAATATGTTATACTATTATAATATTATGTTATGATGTATTTGGACTTGCAGTATTAACTTCTTCACATTAATCACTGGCAATTAAATCTGATCTAATCTGATCCTAAATGTGATACAATGTATAGACCACAAACAATGTATAATCACAAGTCATTTAAAATAATTAACTCCACTGCCATTCAAACCATACAGTATAGCCTAAATTTCTCATTTATACTTGTGTCTGTCTATAATATTGATTGAGAGGTTAATATTTAACAGCTGTGACCTTGAAACAGTTGTGCTCTTACCTTTCAATTTACAATATGATAGGCTACTACTAAAAAAGAAATACTATTGATGATCAGGTTTGGCCCTCAGTTGCTATTGAAAGAATGCAAGTAACCAACTACATGTAAACATTAATTTATCTACCTTCTAGACATGGATACCTCCATTCGCTATGACCAATACCCTTCCTCTGACATTGCCCATGGACTGAAATTCATCCCACAAAGAGGTAAATCTATCCAAGATCATTATGGGATCTAATCAATGTTTTGTTTCAACTAAATATTGCAATTATATGTACTCCATCATATTTTCAGGTCTGTACGGCAAAGTGGTTTATATCCTTTATGGTGTTTTGGTACTCCTCCTGTTAATTCTACTACTGATTACCGGACTCAAATGTAAGGGCAAAAACATACATATCGTAGAACATTACACATTTTTCTAAATATCTTTCATGGCAATTGGTCTTTCTGTTAATGTGTTCTGAAAACTATGTCCACACTATCTTAAGTCTCGCAGTTAAACAAGGATTTGGCTGATGTCAAGCTTTCCCTTCTGACCCTTGACAAGTCTGTGAAGGATAGAAAAGCTGCATCAATCAATTCAGGTAATGATATTATATTTTGTGAAACCATGCTGTAACCCACTGTGAGCAAAACAGTGCCAAACATTTCGTGTTTTCCATGAAAACTCACACTTTTATTTATCAAATAACTTTCAAAATGAATAGAAAATATAGTCAAGACATTTACAAGGTTAATTATTATTATTAGAAATAATTATTTTTATTTGAAATATAAAGTTTGTTCTTCAAACTTTGCTTTCGTCAAGTAATGCTCCATTTGCAGCAATTACAACATTGCAGACCTTTGGCATTCTAATTCTAATCCTTCTAATCATCCATTAGTCTTCTAAGGCAATTAGCAAACACAATGTACCATTCGAACACATACAGTAATAGTTGCTGGAAATGGGCCTCTATACACCTATGTAGATATTTCATTAAAAACCAGACGTTTCCACCTAGAATAGTCATTTACCACATTAACAATGTATAGTGTATTTTTGATTAATTTAACATTATCTTCATTGAAAAAAACAGTGCTTTCCTTTGAAAAATAATGACATTTTTAAGTGACCCCAAACTTTTGAAAGGTAGTGTAAGCATTCATACATATTAAAAAGAAACAAAAACAAAGGCTTGTAAAGATTAGTCTGGTGTCACACAACAAATAATAACCAAAGAATGGCATAATAATCATCTAGTCTTCCCTTTTAACAGGATCCATTGAAAAATTGGTCCACGATTATGATGAATCTATGATACCAGAGAGAGGTAATGGACTGGTATAAACTGTCGAACAATATTATCCCACATGTTGAATTGTACTCAGTCCAACCCATCGATCACCAGGTCCCTGTGATGAAGGCTGGATGCACCACCATACGAGCTGCTACTTTTTTTCCAAATCAGAGGTAAACTGGCATGAAGCAGAAGATTTATGTCACAACCATGAGGCACACTTGGCTGTCCTCAACACAGTGAACAAACTGGTAAGAATGAGCAAGAGTGGTTGTGTCGCTTGGAGGTTAAGATTTGTGTTTGACTTTTTTTTATTTTCTTGTGATACTGTTCAGGAGTACATCTCAAAAATGTTGAATGATGGACAGCTATACTGGATTGGACTTGTTGAGAGAGATACAGAGGGTAAATGGTCCTGGGTAGATGGAACTGACTTCAAAACATCTGAAAAGTAAGGAAAGGTTGATTTATAGGTGACCAATTTGAACTAACATGAGATTTTTTAATAGAACAGCCTCGATGTATTGCATGATATTGACTTGACAGTATATTTAATAACTGCTTTTGTTTGCCGTCCTGTTATCAGGTTCTGGGATAAAGGACAGCCAGACAACTGGGACTACCGTGTGGATGGGGAGGACTGTGCGCAGATTCATGGGATTAAACGTGGACAAACGTACCGGCATTGGAATGATGCAGACTGTTCTTTAAACTATCGCTACATTTGTGAAGCACAGGACAAATCCAAACCTTCATAGATCCATTCACTCTTGTCTATTGACTTGAGACCGCTCCTCACACATGACACACTCAGGGCACAGAAAAGGTCAACTTGGAATCCTGATGGTCTCAATAGGCAAAGGCCAACCATGCAAATAAGGTTATTTAGAACTTTGAAAATAGGATGAATGAACTAGCTAAGGGTTATCTTCTAATAATTCTAGGCATCAATGCTGCTTAGTGGTTTTATCGCTGGTTTATGTTTCATAAACTTCAGTGACTAGCAGCACAGTGAAAACAGGGTTGTTGTAGCATGTAGCTACAACAACCATGGTTGTATGTTACCCATACAACCATGGTTGTATGGGTAACATGGGTAACCACTAGTGTCTTGCATCTTGTTGAGATGGTTTAACTGAAGCTGTTTGTAGGATGAAGTAGTTTAATCTTGAAAATGATATGGGAGTGTCTTCCATGTTATATCATGTTACATGTGTGAAATGATGCATAGTATGTTACATTATGGGAATACTGCTATAAATACAACATACTATGTCAGACATTTTACTGATGTGTATAAATACTTAAATTCCATGCTTTCCCAATTAAATACATGACAGATGCTGACCAGAAAACAAAATTCTGAAGAAGATGATCTCTAGTACACAATGTACCCAGTTTATATGCATCCATGTTATTATATGAACATTGGATAATGTGTTGATTTTCAAACTACTGCGGCAATGACTTTTTGTGTTAACGTGTAAGCCTCATTTGGTGGGAGGAATAAATAAAACTTTGAACCCTCAGAGACCAAAGCTGTCACAGAAAATCAAATGACCTAGGAGACCAGTTGAGAAGGAGGTAAGAGATGTAAGGATAGGATGTCGGTTTTGTTTGATTATTTCCTTTTCTTATAATTTATGTAATTTTATTAATATGTTTTGTTATTATAATATTATGTTATGATGTATTTGGACTTGCAGTATTAATGTCTTCACACTAATCACTGGCAATTAAATATAATCTGATCCTAAATGTGATACAATGTATAGACATTTTTCACAAGTCATTTAAAATAATTAACTCCACTGCCATTCAAACCATACAGTATAGCTTACACACAGGACAAATCCAAACTTTAATAGATTCATTCACTCTTGTCTACTGACTTGAGACCGCTCCTCAAACATGACACACTCAGGGCACAGAAAAGGTCACCTTGAAATCCTGATGGTCTCAATAGGCAAAGGAAAATAGGATGAAATTTGAAAATAGGATGAAATATAATACAGATTTTTTCTTCTTCTGTGGACTAACAATAAGTATTTTGTTTGGTTTAAAACAATACAATAAAACAGTCTTGAGATGTTGCAAATGCTTTTTATTTGATTTCAAGACAAGCAAGATAGCACAAAAAAGTGGACCACTTCCTTAGTGCCTGAGTGTCAGGTTGTCTATAAAATGGAATGTTCTTGTTTGCGGTTTGGTTTACTTGCACCGGTCACTAGGAAGTTGGGAATGCTCAGGGTTCCACTGGTGCTGGGCAAAGCACATTGCTGCCTTCCTGTCACACTCACAGATGAACAACTCACAGGCATTATTTTTATTTTCTGACAGGGAGAAAGAATTGGAAGAAAGAGTAATCAAGGTGACAGTACACAATGGTTCAAGATTATTGCAATATTTATATAATTCTACAGCCAATGACATGTAGTTGCAAGTATGCAAACCCCCATAAGGCGATAATTGTGTTACATTGTCTACACACACAACATTCCAATTCAAGGATAGATATTTACAAAAGGATAATTTTCTGCTGAGGGTGTTGAACACTCACCAGGGCAGGTAATAGTCTTGCTAGGTTTATCACACGTGTAACTGTATATTTCAGTGTAAGGGTTGTCCAAGATTGGCCAGCATTCGTCATGTTGCATGGCATCACTGAAACACTGGTCATGAACCTCACAGCATCTTGAACACAAACAGGGCACATATAGAAAATGCATTTCAAACTTACATAGGATGACTTTTTAGATTAAAATATGGTTCAAAAACGTTTCTCCTTTGTTTTTAACCACTTCTATGACCACATACACCTGGTCTTACCCCAAGCCCAACCAGCAGGGTCTCCTGTCTCTCAACCACGTACCTGTCAAGATCATCCACAGGTGTTCCAGAGCCACCCTTTCCGCAGTAGCAGCCATAGTCAGCGTAGTCCCACAGGGGCCAACTATCAGGGTTGGCACATAGGATCATTTTCCTAAACTGCCATAAATTTCTGTCGTCTGGGGATGCCAACACTAGGAGAGAAACAAGTTAGAGGGCACGTCTCAGACGTGTTAAGACTGCAGTAGGAAAATCGTGTCGTGTTTCAGATGAGAAGGGCTTTGCTCCTGTTAATGTCACTGCAATTATTTACAATAAGTGATTAGTTAACAAATAATTATTTACCTATTTTATATAGTATTTTCATTGTTGTAATATTTACTGTGAAGCTTCATATTTTCCAACCATAAATGTTCATTGAATACTCACAGACAGGCAAACAGATGGATAAGACCAGCAGGGTATGAGACAGATTCATTTTGGCTCTCAGGGCTGAAGATCCAGTCGACAATTTATATATACATATTGCCTACACCTTTTGAGGCGGTTCTTGATGATTGACAGATTGTGTCTTGGTCTAAGTGGCCAATATATGCAAATATCAAGCATTACTTGGGTTCAAACCTACATTAACAAGTAGACATGCTTAGTCATCAAGACTGAATGGGGTGACACAGTTGGGAGACAGATTAAGTCAGATATTACGTAGAAATGTATGGGAATTTGTGTTATTTACACAGCTGTTTTCTCGTGGAGTTTTAGGTGGAAAAGGTTGTTTCAGTTTACCTTCCACTGTTTTATCAAATAACACTGTATGATACCAATCCACACTGTATCAACCCTGTTGAACTCCAAATATAACTTTCCATTTCTGACCCAAATGCAAGGCACAGCGATGAAATTGGATTGTTGAATATGATTGGAAACACTATGGCCCAGTTTCCCAGACATGGATTAAGTCTAGTCCTAGACTAAAAACCTTTTCAATGGAGATCTTCATTGAATTTGTCTCATCTTACTTTAGGACTAGGCTTAATCCATGTCTGGGAAACTGGGCCTACGATATCAAAAAATGTCACTATGAACAATCCAACTGGATTCATAATCCACACAGGATGTTACATGACTGAAGCTGTATTTTACTCGAATTAAGCAAAACCTCCAGTAAATTTAAACCCTTTACCCAATAAATCTGAAATGAGTGCTTTGTTATTTATGAGCTGTATAAAACATAAGTCATTGTTGCCCCTAGGGTTAAAAAAAGGTGCTGCATGCATACTATCATGGAAAACATTTAGATAACTTTAGGTTTCTGGTTAAACAACAACCATGTCTCTCTCCAGTTTACTTAACTTATCTCCACCACTCCCTATTTAAGCAAGATGTGACTTTTCTCTGTTTCCATTCTCTACCATGAACGCCTCTGCTTTCCTTCTGTTGCTGACTGGTAAGTTCAACTGTGTCTGAGTCATACAATGTAATGCAATAACAAGGTGTGAGACTGACACTCTCCTCTGTCAGCCTGCACGGCCCAAGGAGCCCTCGTGCCTCGGGCTCTGTGGCAGTTTGGTGGAATGATCCACTGTACCCAGCCAGGGGTGAACCCCTTGAAGTACGACAACTACGGCTGCTGGTGCGGGTTAGGTGGCTCTGGGACCCCCCGCGATGGTGTGGATAGGTATTGGCATTTCCACTTTTTAGATTAGATCAAACATTTTCATTATTTGTGTATCCCTTGATTGTATTCGTCGGAGAGTGTTCCTGAGAAACGTGAACTCTTTCTACCAGGTGCTGTAAATCCCATGATCTCTGCTACAGAGCCAGCAAGTCTCTTCCAGAATGCCGTCCTATTATTGATGCCCCTTACATCAAGATTTATGACTTCACCTGCAAAAACAAACAAGTCTCCTGCTCAGGTAACGTTTCTATTGAATTCAATTAAAAACATTTGTAGTGTGTCGACTACACCCTGAACTCTAACTGTATCCACAGCCTCCAATGACCCGTGCCAGGCCTTTGTGTGCGAGTGTGATCGTGTGGCTGCCCACTGCTTTGCCAATAACACATACAATCGCGAGAACAAGAACCTGGACCCTAAAGTCCACTGTCTCAACTGAGCCAATACACACAGAAATGTTTTGAACTGAGCAATGTCTTGTTCAAAACTAATGTAAAAAATAAAAATCTATAAAAATGTATTTTTATGGTGCAGGAGAAGAATGGAGGGGAGTGCAGTTTAGTATACTGAACCGCCGAATTTGACACTGATTACACAAAACACACATCTACTTCATACGCTGGACATCTGGGCTTGTCTCACGGTTACATAAGAGATTTTCCATTCAACCAGCATGATCAAAGTCATATCTTCAGGTCAAATGACACTCTTTCCATGACTTTCCTGAAACACAAACTACACATTAGGTACAAACTCTTTAAAAAATTAATTCTACTGACATACTTTACTTAAAGTGAAATGGTACGAAAGTATAAAAAGTCCAACCATATTCTGACGAATATACCAGACTTTCCACCTGTTCAGATTGTTCATACAAGGAAAAGTTTAATCATTGGTATAAAAAGCAAAATCATACAAGAGTAGCATAATTACACACATGTAAAACTGAACACATTACTAGGTATGAGGCTGTTGTAGTTATTGGTACTATATTGGCTTGTACAGTAGAGTGGTGACATATTTCTTTTTGTAGCGATGGGTTGCACTAAGGACCATTACCCCATCCTGAAAGAAAACAGAGAGGGGAATTAACATGGTGAAGTCCTGTTTCTATCATCAGCAGAACTGTATTCCAGACCAAGCGCAAGGCATTTACCTTAATGGAGAGGGCATACAGGTGGTTCAGCATCACATGGTTTGGTTCTGGCAGCAGGGCCGGGTCACACTGTTTGACATAGACACAAAGGTACTCTAACTGCAGCCATACAAGGTTAACAGAACCATGATCTGTGAGTGCCAAAGCCCAGCTCTGAGCACTAACACAGATGGCTGAGCGGTTAGGGAATCGGGCTACCAATCAGAAGGTTGCCGGTTTGATTTCTGGCCGTGCTAAATGACGATGTGTCCCTGGGCAAGGCACTTCACCCTACTTGCCTCGGGGGGAATGTCCCTGTACTTACTGTAAGTCGCTCTGGATAAGAGTGTCTGCTAAATGACTAAAATGTCAAATGTAAACTCACCGACACACCAGTGTCCTTGTTGAGGAGCACCTGCAGCAGGTGAGGGGGCAGGATGGGGGGGCTCTTGAGTTTGTCCTCAGTCTTGGTGACGTACGAATCTTGATGGTAGGGGCCTGGAGGGGAACTAGAAAGGTCTAAAAAAACAAAAACAAACACCAAACCGAAGTGACTCACATGCAGGGAGAAAGGATAGACGTTTTCTACACTTGAATAAAAAAAGAAAGGCATTTATTGTAAGCACATTCATCTTTTTGCTAATCACTTATCCCGTAACAATTATGGTTGACCACTATGTATCCATAGGCCTGTGTTTTGTACCTGACATGTCTGCACACGCTTTTGAATCTATCATGAGGGCATCGAAGACCTCAAAGTCAGTCCTCTTCACTTGGATGACATTATTAACAGTGCCAGTCTTGGTTGTGATCACAGCCTGGAGAGGAAGAGGTTGTTGGACTGAATGGTTGACAGGATATGACATGTCATTCATTGAACTGAATTATTTGGACGATTAAATATGGAAAGAAACGTACCCCTGTTGGATCTAAAGTCCACTGACCGTCGACACAAAACTTATACTGGTGCTCTCCCTCTGGAAGGTCCATAATGGCTACAAAGTTGTTCTGACTGAAAAGGTACATTTAAACAAACAGTATTTTAATAGACAGAGAAGGTAATCAAAACTTCACATGTTATTAATGCATCAAGAAAACACAAATATAAATGAAACACATGCTTTTGCAACCATACCTTTTGTTCAGCGGGATCTTGGTGGCCCAGTTGTTGAACGACCCCGACACAAAGATCTCCTTGCCAGCCCCAGTCCAGCGGAAAACTGTGGGCCTGGCCTGAGCAGTGTTCTTACTGTCACTCTCCAGGTCTCGTTGCCAAGCCAGAAACTCTTGGATCTCTTGTGGAGCCTTGCCAATTCGATTTACAGGGACATCAAACATGTTAGTGATGTCACTGGTCAAAACCAGACCTTCTGTTTATTCACAAGCAGCATTTATGTATTATTTCTTTCTTTCTCATGCACCACACCTGTAAACAGTGAAACTGGCGTCATCTGTTACCAACTGCACGTCTGTATGTTTCCTAGTTTAACTAATAACATACCTTTGCATCCTCTCTGTGAAAAATTTCACCATCCTCAATGCTGTCCATCAGAATCTTCGGGTGCGCTGCATCCTTGGCACCTTGTCCATCTCGCGGATATGGCCTGTCACCCTGACCCACACTTGCCCTTTCACTGCTGCTGTTTCCCATACTAGCACAGCTTGTCACACTGCTGAACACAAGTAAGTTGTCGACAACACAGTCTAGTATACCTAAACTGCTACGCTGGGTTATCCTAAACAAAATTGTTCGGAATTTATTGTAAAATGTATCGTATTGTCTCACATTAAACCGACCTTCCTCAACGTACACTCACTGAACGAACCCTAACAATGCACACTCAAAACAATAGTAACGCAATAGCATTCATAACGCGTTTCCGTGTTTCGAACAGCAGATTTAATACAATTCAGGCGATGAGACGCTGCATAAAATTCCGTAATTCCTGGGCATTGTACTACAAGAAACTCGCTTCCTTTTCTAATTTAGAATCTAACCGAAAAGTTGGATACACTTTCCAGTTTCACCTCTGGCCATTTCCCTAAATCCTTGCTTCCCTGCAAGAGCACACCTCTTCCGCCTCGACATTCGATGAGCAGATAGGTCGATTTCAATCTTGTATTGAGACCCAAGCTGTAGCCAAGGCGATTGGACGTTGTGTAAATTAATGGTCTATTGTTGTCGTCTTGTCTCAGTACAACAAATATCATGCAATAAACACACACATTGAATGCGTAGCCTACGTTTGTCATGTTGCCCAGACACATAGCCTATTTGAACAGAATAACACAAGAGCAAATATACCTGTTTAATAAATTTTATAAAATAAACGAAAAATATTTCAGCTTTGCTGGAAATTTGTCCTACAACATCAGCATTAGACCACGATAACATTTAATTTTCGCTGTCTTCTGATGGACCAGAAACTCGTTGATTTCTCATTCTCACGGTTATCCAGTTTCATTGTCTCACAAATGGGCCACGTGCTCCGGGAACAAAGTCGGATCTTGGACCATCCAAGTAGCTTCAAGGTGTTCAAACTAAGATCAACAACACAACTACAAGAAAAAGTATGGGAGAGAAAACGAAAATACAATTGCTAAGCAACGTTTAGTTGTCTGTACAATAATATGGTTCATCTGTGAATAAATGCGTAAATTAAATAACAGAGGCTACTATCTCATTTGCATTATCATCATAATCATAATAATATCTATTAAGCCTGATTTAACCATATATGTAATCAGAAAGTTTAAACTGGTGCAGCTTAGTGTCAGACCAGAGAATGTCTATTTTTAGACTTTAATGGTGCTAAGATGACATATCAGAATACAGGATCCTTCAGACTCAACAGAATGCAACGGGTGTGAGAGTGGGAACGGGGAAGGGGGTAATCTGCACAGAAGTCACCGCCAATCATCTAACCCAGCAGGGCCTCCCAAGGAAGGGAGTAACATACAGTTTAAAGTAGCCTGCATTTGCCCTCATGTGTTTGTGTGTTTACATGTAAACAGGAAGTATATCAACCACTCTGGAAATAGTCTAGTCCACATGTATTGCAAGACATAGTGATACATGTTACATGTCACTTTCTGTTTGGGGCAGACAGCTGAACCTGGTCTATTGAGGTGTAGCTGATATCTGACTATCACAGCAATGAAGCCTGCATTTTCAAATATAGCACTAGGACAATACCTCAGTATTTTCATTATGTACAAACAATGTTCATCAATAATGTAGAAAAAGTCAAACATGTATCCTCAAAAGTATCATTGCATATTAAGTGCGCTTCAACATCAGCTAATAAAGATGACAGTTTAACTCAGCTCAAATCTGTCTGTCTAAATCCATGAAAGAAACACACAAATGAAATAATTTTAAAAGGAAAACAAATAACAAAAGAAACTAAACCAAAGAAGGCTTAGACCTGGTCATCTGATTGGGTTGTGAAGAATGTTTGATTAGATTGTGAAAGTGCGCAGGAACAAAAAACCCTCTCTCCATGTGAATGTTGCTCTTCTCCTCCTTACTCAGGTATCAGATGCCATCCTTAGGTGTTCTGCGCAAATACAATGAATTGCATGAATCAATTGATTTACAGTAGTAAAAATAAATAAATAAATCATCTGAAATAGACCAATTAGAACCATGGCAACAGTATGAGAACCATGGCAACAGAACGAGTTCCGCTGCTTGTCTGTGAGCTCATACCGTGGTAAAGTGTACAGAGGAGAAGATGGTGATGATCAGGAGGCCGATGATGATGGAGGCGATGCCCACGTGGAGGGCTTTCCGCCCCAGCCGCTGGGACCCATCGTAGTCCTCCGCATCATAGCTGTTCTGGGACTACAGGATGCAACGGAGAGGGGAGTGCAAACTGTTGCAACTTCAACTCAGTCAACAATGACCATCAACTATGACAAATGACAGACCACTAGAAAACATTTATCAATTTGAATACCAGTTTTAGCAATTACATCAATTACTAAGTGTCCCCCACTGACCATAAACCATCATTTCAAGCCTCCAACATTTATCCAAGGACCCAGGAGGGAGGGAAGTCATAGTGACAAGGGATGGGAAGTTGACCCCATTCCACACAGACTAATGCTGGTGTGAGAGATATAAACACCATGAAAGGGGGAATGGAAACAGAAATGCTATATCACATTGGTGTTTCGTGAAAGAACCATGCTGGAACTTTGCTGCTAAATCATCTTTATGTGAGTCCCTTATATGGTCTTGGCATTAATGGCTTTCCCTTACTGCATCTTTGTTTCTCACACTGTCTATGTGTTGCTGGCTCTCTGTAATTCATGTTTATATTAAGATGGTGTGCTGGATTAGTCTCGTACTCCTCATCTTGTTTCTCACAGGCTCCACGAGGCAACAGCTGCCATTTGCCCACATTTATATAATGTAGGTAATGGGAAGAAGCCAGTGGAGCTTCTGCTTGCTTCCCTATAATTTTCTACAAACTCTGAGAAACTCCAAACATATCAACCCAAGATCTCTTAAAAACGAAAATGTAATATCGCATCCATTGGAACAACATATCCTGAATGGTGAACTGAAATATCATAAACGTGTTAACAAGCCATAACAGTCAGTGTATTGTCATTATCATTGGTCACTAGGTGACCTTGTTCTGCTTTCCTAAGGCTAAACAAGTAGCTGAGTGACACATGATTGCTACTCAGAGACTCCATAAATGTTTCTGGGAAACTTGACCTCAGCTCATGTATAAGGCAACACACTGGCTAATTGACATAACAGTCACAAAGCACCTGCATTTAAAGTCTGAACAAACACGTCTTACGTGCCTTGTTCATTAGATGTACATTCCAAAGCATGTTTAATAATACAGATCCATTCGTTGTGCTCAGAACATAGGATTCCAATGATCCACAAATGAAGCAATACACTCCTGGATATAGAGGTGTGCCTACATATACATGTATGATGTACAGTGTTCAGTATAGGAATTCCACTCACCAGAACAGAGAAGACCAAAGCCACAATGTTGATGGGCCACGCTGGGCAGAAGCAGGTCAAGATGGTGAAACAGAGGTAGTTCTTCAGTGGAGGGATATCCTGGGCCTCCGCGCTCCCCAACTGGTCAACACTCCCGTCCAGCGAGCGGTTGGTGCCGTTGTTCATCTTTGGCGTCCCGGTCGACATCGGGCCAGATTTGGAACTCACGGTTGTCAGCTCCGCAACCTCCACCGTAACTAAGGTGATGTAGCGTCAGCGGGTGACTGGAGAGAAGCAACCTGGAGAGCGTGGCCTGGGACTGACAGGAGTGAACTGCACAGGCTGAGCAGACACGATATGATGATCTAATTACTTTTGGGGGTAAACTCTACCCCGTCCACCCCCACCCCAAGCTGAATGGGGCGAGGGGGTCAAGGGAGGGGACAGAGCATAGTGATATGTAGAAGAGAACCAGATTGAGCAGTTGTACCTCAACAGAGATCTCTGTAAGGTCTCCAACTCATGAGAAAATTAGCTTACCCTAACTCAGATTTTGTTTTTTGATGTAATTATTCAATTTCAACAATACAAATTCAAATTAGGTGATACAAATTCAGTTTTTAATGCAATTATTCAAGTTGAGCAATTCAACTTCAAATATTAATGATTCAAATTAATTTATAGTGACACATTTAACCCTTTCCCTCACTTTCTTATCAAATGTGACCATATATAAATGTGAAATACAATTACAACTCAAGACATGAGTGGAATGTTTTGAAAATAATTTATTAGGAATTTTAAAAGTTTTTTCCCAAAGAAAAAAAAAGAAAATGTAACAGGAAAAACAAGGGTTACAGTGTTGACAAGAGCGTTACTTTTCAGTGAACCCAGAGGCTGAGTACTCTGGTAGACAGCAGAAGACAGAGGAAATATATCAAAACCTACAAACTTGGTAACCGACAGTGATTGATAGTGCCTTGTTCTTTAACTCATTTTAGAGTAAAACACTTTTGACATCCCAGTGCAACATCATATTATATGTGGAAAAAATGAATCGGGTTTCTAAAAAGATCTATTGCTTGATAGTTACATGGCTACAGTCGTCCAGTGAATATCAGAATCAGAATATGCAGTTTCTCTATCCGCGAGGAGAAGACAATGAATCAGGTAGCCAAAGGAAGTTAAAAAAAGAAACCATTGAGAATTTCTCGGACTGTTGACAAGATGGTTAATTAGCCCTATCCCCACGCCGACAGAGCCAATTAAGTATAGGTATCGACCAAAGTTAAAGTTAAAAATTCACATTTGCAACTGAAATACCCATTCTGAAACAGCAAATGGCACACTGGATGCCAATACGCGTGACCATGTGGAGTGATAACAATGCAAACACACAAGCTCTCACTCAAAAACGCAATCTGCAGAATTACCCAGCCATAATCGCACAATAGTGAAACTTTAGAATGACTGGCTCTGCACATGGATCCTTCATTTTTCCTTAACAATCATGACATTAAAATAACAATTCAAAACAACAATGATATGACAAAGTACAAAGTCATTGGGGGAGAAACAGCATGTATCCCCACACTCACAACCCCCCACAGTAATGTAACATCTGAAAAGTACTCTCCCTTCATTTTCAAACTGGGTTTCCTGGGTGAATTCACAGTAAATGGAAAACTGTTTTACTTTCAGAGGCCTGAGGCAGTTTTCAAACTTAAACCCCTCAAGTTGTGTAAGACAGGGAAGGAGATTGTATGGCTGGTCTAAAAGTGACGGGCAGAAATGCTGTCATTGACTGGCAATGCCCCCCAACTCAATGTGATACTATGATATGTAACAGTCAAGGTTTCCAACACCTAACAAAACTAATGAAACAAATATCTGCAGAATATGATCGTACCATTTCTGTCACACCTCCCAAAGCCCATTTTTTTTTTTGCAGGAACAAAAAACAACAGAGCTGTATTTACAATATCTTACACAAATAAACAGCACAAGTTTTACCTGACTGGAAGTTGACTTGTGACTATCGGTTTAGTTATTTTTGATCAATATTAGTACAACAAGTTCTTAAAGTTAAAAAGCTACCAAGATATACATTTTTTAACTTTGTAACACATTTTCAAAAAAATAGTATTAATCAGAAGTGTTCTGTTAAAATTCAGTATGAACTAGAAACAAATATACTACTTATTTAGTACAAATTATTGCTCCTGTCCTTCCGATATTTCATACCTGGAGATTGCCCTCCCTCGTCTCAATAAAAAACATGTTCAAACCAAAATTCAAATCAACCAGTAAAACACAGAGAGCCGAAACAGAAGTTACACATCTTCACAAAAAAACAAAAACAAAAAGAAAACAGGTGAAACAAAACAAAGGAGAAACAAATCTAGAAATACAGTATCTGGATTGGATTCTAAAACAAGCTGTCAATCAGGTTTAAAAAGAGTTTGCTCCTGTCTCGATTACAGTGAGAGGTTCAGTGGGACACAAAGTGATGTTAAGAGAGACAGACAGGGCAGGTCAGATAGAGGGGTCATCGGGGTGGGGGAGGGGGGTCAAAGGTCACACTACAGCTGCCCCAGCCGGAGCGGTAGACTGCACAGAGATATGCCAGATCAGCTCCAAGCAGCTTCAACTCTTTCTATCTCTCTGTCACTGGCCCTGAGGAGAAACACAAACACTGTGATGAGCGGATTTGTACATTTTCTATTAGGAGAGCAGCTGTTATCAGACCACTCGGCTTTCTAGCTTAGGTTTTAGGGAATTGTTAGGGAAGATCAACTTACTCTCTCAGTGGTAGCCATTGGTAAAAGCTGTGGCAATCAGAGGACCCTGTAGAAGAAGGTCACACAACAGATGACCACTACTTCCATCATAATCACAAAAGCACAATTGCGCCACAACAACATAAAACAAGCAGCAAAATCAGCACCACAAACAGAATGATCCGATAGGCAATTCCTATCTCCTTTTAAATGCAATTCACATACAGTCATACATTTATCAATGGAAAATTGTACAGCCAACACCTTTTTGAAATAATATGAAGAATCTAAATACCTACGTGATAAGGGCTGTGTCTTACCCCCAGACTATGGCCGAACCCACTGCTAGGGGCGGGACTAGCAGCACTGAGGTAACTGCTGACAGCAGAGTCCTGACTGGCTGCTCCATACAAGTCTGCCATTGGCCCAGGGCTGCTGGTGCCTAAAAACCCAGCAGAGCGAGAGGGGGTGGAGCCTAAAATACATAATATGGACAAATTGTAAGTAAAATCTTACTTTGTGTTTTTCGGTGGTGGAAAGCTATCCTAATGTTCGTTTCCATCCTACACCCATACCTCTAACTACTGCGGCGGCTGCTGCCGCGGCTGCCATTGGTCCGTAAGCTGTCAGAGGAATGGCTGAGGAACACAGGAAAGAAAACGTTCCCGATTAAAGAACCGTCTTAGATCGCAGGCAGTTATGGCATTCGCTCTTCGAATTTGTGTGGCACATAGAGAACGAGTGCCTTCGTCAATACTGTTCAGAACCATGGAATTTCCTGACGTGATAAAAAAAAAAGGGGGGAAAACCCCACAACTGTTTGTGGTGTCGTTACTGTTTGTGATGTGGAGCAGACGGCCAGGATGCTGCTTGTAAAGCCCAGTGGAGGGACTAACCTGTGAGCTCAGGGGGATGGGGTGAAGTCAGAAGGGGGGTCCTCTCTAAGTGGAATTCTAGAACAGAAACATTAGAGTGCTGTTGAGACACAAACCACCAGCACCACCAGCACCGCCACCAGCCGCTAGCAGAGCACATCGACACACAGGTGGGGAGACGCTACCCACAGATGAAAGGATGGACTAAGAGTAAGACGAGGCTTCGAGAAATTGAGAGAAAGAATGGGAAAGATACCGAAGCTGGATCGTTCTGTTTAAACTGGCCACAGAAGCTGACATGTTAGGCTGTGCTAGACTCTCCGGTACAATACTACTCCCAAACACGTCTAAAGCCCCACACACCACTGGACGATTCATTTAAATTCACACATTCGCTAACACAATCACACACACGCAAAGCATATGGAATTCCTCTCCCTGATATTTACAAGCAGCCAGTGTGACAATCATTGTGCTTTATTAGTTTGAGTCTGTCAGTGTTTACGTTAACAGTTATGGGACTGACTCACGCCAAGCAAATGAGCAGATTTCAAGTCTAGACACAGAACTAGCAGTATGTAAAACCGAAACCTCAAAGGAATCACATATCTTAAAACCACATGAGTTGTATCACAAGGATGGACATGAACGACCGAAGCTGATTGGCCAGGATGAAGGGTTTGTGCAGTAGAGGTTTTACCTGGGAACTGGTAGGTGTAGCCTGGTGTGATCCCAGCGTAGCTCCGGCTGGTGTACGTAGCAGCCTGGAACCCTGGGTAACCTGGGAAGAAACGATCACAAACAAGAAGGTTTAGCATCAGGTGCAGCAATGCTGCCCCCTGCTGGAGGAAATAGACCACACACTCCAAAACAGATGGGGGGGGGGGGGAACGAGTTTGTAATTTCTCAGGGCATGATGTGTGGCTGCACTTATTTTGCATATAACCACCGCTGAAATGACCGTCAAAGTAAAACGTCTTCAGGTTTCGTCACTGTCATTAAGACAAAAGGTGTAATTCGCAGAATGACCAGCAGATGTTGGTAGTGTGGTGACAACATGTGCACCCTGGGGGCTTTATCTCCATTACCGACTGAGCGAACGCCAGTGGTCAATCATCTCCGCATGAAGTCGAATATGACCTTATGACGGAGACCTCTCCGCAGCGCGCTGACCTAAGCTGCGGGTCAGACAGCTCTATCGTCAGCAGCATCATTAAGAGCTTACCCAGCATGCCAATGCCCAGCATGAAGGCGTCCATGCCGTACGGCATCACTCGGGAGCGCCCCCTGGCCGAGCCCGTGGGCGACATCACTTCCTTGGGCTGAGCCTTCTTGCACTCGACCTGTCAAACAGAAATCCGCATGGCATGAGGGACGCAGCGGGCCGTCGATGAGACGGAATCGAAAACCCCCAATCCCGGAGTGAGAACGAGAGCCCGCAGGCCCCCCCCCCCCGAAGCCTCACCATTTTGCTGTTGATCTCGTGGAAGTGGATCTCGCACACTTTCTCCACCACGTCCTCGTTTTCGAAAGTCACGAAGCCAAACCCTGAGGAACATAACGCGTGCGTGAGGACCGTGAAATTCGAAGTTGGAAAGCCATTATTACCTCTTTGCTTCACAGGGGGGGGGGGCTCTACAGTGCGTTTCTACCAACAAGTAATAGGTACAGTAATAGGTACAGTAATAGCCGATTAAAGCCTCCACCCTACCCCCTCTGTGCCACTCTTCCTGGCTCCCCCCCCCCCCCCCCCCCCCCCTCCTGGCCAGCCAGCCTGATGAAGCTGCTAGGCTGTCATAATCGATCAGTCCCAGGGTGGGGAGGAGGCGCTTAAGGAAGGCTTTATCCTGATCCCGATTAACAGACTGTCTAATTAGCCTAGCCTCGTTCCTCTCCTCCTGCTCAGCCCGCAGGGAGGTGGCCGAGGGGGGTGGGGGTGGTGGAGATCAATGGAAAGCCAGGCAGGACAGGAGGAAGAGCAGGAGAGAGAGATAGAGGGAGATAGGGGTGAGACAGGTGGGGGGGGGGGTGAGAGAGAGAGAGAGAGAGAAGAGAGAGATGAGGTAGTTGATGGAGAGAGGTAGAGGGGTAGATGGCTTGAACGAGTGGCCAAGAGATTCCCCCTGTGTCACTCACCTCTGTGTCTGTTGGTGGTCTTGTCGAACATGAGCATGGCATCGTCAACCTGGGGGGAAGACAAACAGAGTTCTACTCAGAGCCCTCTCCACACGCGCCATATTGTCTGACCTCACCCCTTCTCAAGTTCTACTGGGAGGCTCTGCAACAGATGGACAGAGGGGGCCGAGCGGGGAGGGGAGGGAGCTGAAGAGGGGGACAGGTTAATAAGGGGGAGAGAGGAGGGAGGGAAGGAGGGGCCAGAAAGGAAAACAGAAGAAGAAAGAAATTGTGCAAGAGGGGGGAAAAAAAGGGCCCATGGCGCATGGTGTTTTCAAAAAAAGTTCAGACCTCTTTCCGAAAGATCTGAATCTAAAATGTGTTCGCGTTTTGTTATTCACAATCTGCCTCCGAACCATGTGGTTGCAATCTCTCTCAAACAGAGAGAGGCCCATAATCCACCCTCTTTCTCCTGCTCAGCAGACTATGGCCTTCCCATGGTCACCGGGGAAAAACGAGCGAGGGAATGTAGGAGAGGGAGAGGGCAGCTTAAGTGAGCGGAAAAAAAGAGTTAGAAACAATTATGGCGTGAGTGTGTGTGTGTTTAAGGAGAATCCCGTTAGCAGGTGGAGAGACTGCGGGGTGATGGCGAGCAGGTGGAGTTACAGTGTGTTCCAGCTGCGGGAACGGGGCAGATCGGGACTACAGTTTGAGCTGAAAAGACCCAGAGGAGGAGACGGATAGAGTGCGGGACAGGGTGGAGAGACAAAGAAAGAGAGCAAGAGAACAAAGAGGCCTGGGGGCTTTGTTTGCTGGCACAGTCAGCCATCATTCCTCCTCCTCCTCTCCCAGTGACCTCGCTCTTTCTCTCTCTCTTCGTCCCTCCCTCTGTTCTTAGACACACCACACACACACACACACAGGTGTTTCCAACTGTTGCTGGAAGGAACACTAACTCACTTGGAAATGAAACAAGCTCTGGTTATCCCACACCTTATAAAACACGTGTAACTTTCCAAATGAACTTTATATTTAGTAAGGCGAAATGTGCTTCCTCGATCAGCAATGAGGTCAATAGCACTTGTGGACATGATCCTTCCTAGCATCTTGTCTGAACTACCACACGCGTATACGGTTCCACTCAGCCCTGGCACACTGCAACTGTTTGTCTGCAATGTGTGTATTAGAATGTTCATGTATGTATGTATGTATATATGTATGTACGTGTGTGTGTGGGGGGGGGGGCGTCTACAGGTTTGTGTGACGCCCAAGGGCAGATTGCACACAGAAAGGTCAAGGGTGAGGGAGGAGGGCCTCCGGCCAGTGTGAAAGAGGACCTGTTGGTCTGAGCCCTCTCAAATCACTGACTCCTTCCACTCTGACATTTGCACCAACCCCCCCCCCCCCCCCCCCCCCAGTCCTCTCTATCCTGTCCTCCCTCAATCCTGTCAGTGAAGCTGACGTCCCAGAGGACACACACACACAAGATGTTCTCAGGCATCTGAAACTTAATTCCGTATTGACAGTATCTCCTAAGCACATGTCGCTCTCTCGTAACGTTCAGTCTATGACTAACACTGTGGCAATTTCAACTTTAATCATGTGGGGTTATAACAAAGTGAGTTTATAATTGTCCCATAAATGCTCGATATGTCAAACACAAGGCATTGTAATGGCACACTGGACAATATTCCCTCTCCTCTAACTCTCATCCTCCCTTCCATTCTCTACCCATCCCTCTATCCACCCCCCTGTCCCAAACAGGGCAGAAGACAAAAGCTCCAGTGAGGCAGTCTAATCAGGAAAGTCCATGGATGGCTGGAGACTACAGTTCCCTATCAATCTATTTCTCTCTCTATCTCTGAGTGTCTTTCTCTCTCTTTCATTCATCCTATCTTCTGATTGGGAGAAAAATACTACACCCAGCCAAGAGTATTATATAACTGAAAAGTATAATTTTTTTGGCACTAAACTACCTGTAGGCCATGATAGACTGAAGGCAAACTGTATAACAAATACATTCCAGCTTAGTTTTGATTTTAAACTAGTTGGGGTATCAGTGAAAAGTAACAAAAGTTTTAAAGCAGGGCAGTGAGCAGAGAAAAGTCTCCTTATGAATAATCGTCTGTGTCATCTAACAAAATATTTGTCTACAGCTTTGTATAAAAGCATAATAGTCTCACCAAACCCCCGCACCCCATCGCTGCCCCAGTTCCACTCTTACGCCTCCAACACCCACCCTCTCTCTTGTCTCTCTCTCCCCCTGTCTTTCTCTCTCCCAGGCCCTCCCTCTCCCCCGCTCTGCCTTTGTTAGACCATCATCTAGTCTCTCTCCCTGCATTTCAAAGCCCTCGGACTCTGTTGTTAAAATAATAGAAACTTTGGGTATAGCTCTAAAGATGGTGAGGAAAAAATACATTGGTTTTGCCATCGGTTATACACCGACTGTAAGTGACAACTTAGTTGGTTTAGTTTTGACCGTTGGTCGATCAGTATTATTGTTACAAAACTCTTAAACTGACACCCCCTCCTCACCACCACCACTACCCCCTCCCCTCCTTCTTCAACACAAAACCCCTTGCCCGCTGAATTACTTGGGGACAATGGGCAAGCCAGGTCACCACGGTAACGGGCCGGGAGGGGGTTGGGGGTAGGAGCAGCTGTTACATCAGATTAATTCAGATTCTGATAATCCCTCCCCCTTCCTCACCATCGGCACACACTCCAGAACTTTTCTCCCCCTCTTCTCCCTAACTTGCTTACCAACTCCACAGTTCTCTTGGGCTCTCCACCTCCTCTCGGACTCTCCCTCCAGTCTCTCTGTCCCTCTTCCCTGCACCCTCATGTCCTCACAGCTCACCCTTCAAGTCCCTTTTAAAGTTACAATTGTTAACACTTGTATTTATTTTTATAAATCTACTTTGAACGGAGATGAAATGCTAGGTAACGTATGTTCCAGGTCATGATATCTATCTTTCGGTCTCTGCAGTTCCACAGATCTGTTTTGTCTGCTTCCCCTCACAGCAGCCGTAGCTACTGCAACACTATGCTAACGCTATGCTAACGCTATCTTAACACCAGCCAACAAGCTGCTTACCTTTCCAAACTGGTCGAAATACTGCTTCACATCCTCGATGGTCGTGTTCACTGACAGACCTCCCACAAAGATCTTCTTGGTCCGAGTCACTAACTATAGAGACAGGCAAAAATAAATAAATACATTACTTATCACAATGATTGTAAACATTTATTATTGGTAATCGTTTAGGCAGAACGTTATTGCCATTGTTTGTCATTTCTCGTATCTCATATAAATAATATATGCCAATGGAACACAGGCAAGCTTCCAAATTTCCCAAATATCCAAACAGAAAGGCCATGGTGTCGTCAGGTTTATTTTAAATGGCACAGGTACACACACGAGACTAAGAGCAGTTTGGTGGCACTACGAAGTTATCCATGCCTTTTTAATACATCTTCTCGACTATCGTTAACACCATTGAATCAAACCTTTACCAACAACATTATATGCTAACGGAGAACGGTTTATAAGTTCGTAGACAAATAGACTTTGGGAAAGTTGAAAGAGTTGGCGAGGTGTTAACTGTAACACATGACCACATAGCGCAGTGATGTCACAGCGGCAGTCACATTCATCTGATTACAGGGCATTAGCCCAGATAGAATGTGAAAAGCTCAACACAGACATAGGACTGGATTGCTCCCAGGCAATGTCATTCATATCGCACAGCACTAAGCCCCGCTAAATCACACCTAACAAGCTCACTCACCTTGGGCTGGGCCCGACGAGGGAACGCAACTTTTGGATCAATCTGCGGAAAAGAGTTAAGAACAGAAAAGTCTGGTTTAGAGACCACGTTCACACAGAGGAACTAGCAAACAAGTAGATCACCAAATCCACCAGATCAGTTCATCTCCCTTCCTTCCTTTGGTGGGGTTCCTTCCTTCCTTCCCACCTCCTGTCTTGTTTAATCCTGTAAAAGTTGCTGTGTGTCTGGATTATAGGGATGTAACTTAGACAATGCACTGAAAGAATCTCACAGCTGAATACACGGTGCCCGAGCACAGGAGAAGAAGAAAAAAAAAGGTCAATTCTAATCGCAACCATCAAGTAAAGCGTAACTGGCCCTTTCCTCATGTGCAGCCAACATTGGTCTGGTTGTGAGCGGGGTTAGTTTGTGGATAATGTGGCAGGTGGAATGTCTGTGATGTCCCAGTGATAAGCACCACAGAGGTGCCCCCCTTCCAACCTTCACTCCACCACTCTCCCTCCTCACCAACATGTGACATGTGATCTCTCGGAATCTCACACAGGCACTACAATCACAAACACATCTCACCTCCGCACAGCGCGACAGAGACAGAGACAAGAGGGAGTGGTGCCGGGGGGGGGGGGGGGGGGGGGGGGGGGAGGAAGGACAACACCGTGGGCGAGAGAGACGGGGACGAAGGAGAGAGAGAGGACAGGACGGAGGAGAAGGCCCGTCGCCACACACACTGACAGCACATCCACCTCGTTTTGGTTTGTTTGTGTCTGTTTGTTTTTCGCCTCCCTCTCTCTTGCCCCGAAAATATTCCAGCCGTTTCCTAGTGAGACCGACCCGTCCGTCGTGTATCGCACAGCTCTTTTACTGTGCCGACCTCTGCTCTGCACTGTCAAACACTTGACAGAAGGGTAGCTTAACTACCACAACAAGAGCCCCTAAGAACTGATTTGACAGTGGTAATAGCACAGACGTGATTCAAAGGTTCACTGCGCAATTTGAGACCCAAAAGACAAACCCATAACAATCATCGACAATATGAACAATACAGCCAAAAGTGTTCAGATTTAATAGGGACTATGTCATGCCATAAAGAAGCAATTATAGATAGACTACGGTATGAGAATTTGAGACTTCTATATTAGTCTATACTGGTCTAAAGCTAAAGAACAGCTAGACTACTCCAGGCTGTACTGTTGTTATACTAAGAAATAGTGAGACAGTACAGTGCTAATAGCACTATATTAGTCTGTGACCATGACAGGGTAGAGTAGAACTACAGTAAAGATCTAGAGCCCCTATGGTAAACCACATGCGTTTACCAGAGAATGGTACAGTGCTGTACTACATGTTTCATTTCGACATCACGGCAGGTTTCTACGGAGCAGAGTGAAAGGACTAGACTAGACTGGACGTAGTACCGAATGCAGAGTCTACTGTTTAGTTCTATTCTCTAGACTACTCTGATAGTCACCTCCGGTCACCAACCCTCCTGTTGTCCAACACTCCTGTGCACATTCAAAAACAAACAAACAGACACACACAAACAAACAAAAATCAACACACAGCAACCAGCACACATCCAAGGGGGGGGAATTATGGACATTAGACAGAATTATGTATTTCAGATCAAATATGGTATATTTTCCATGTGAAATGTGTTGCTTTCGCAGAACCGATCTGCTTTTGGTTCGTTTCGTTTTTGCATACGTAGAACATATTTTAGGAACAGATCATGCAACCTTTCAGGCTTATACTAGAGTTTTTTCCCCCAACATGTTACGACATATTAATTGAAAATTTTCTAACCCAAAAGTGTAACAGGCCCTATTTTAGGGTTATGTCACTGATGTGATTTTAGGCCCAAGCCATAAAACAAGCCCAATCCCACTGCACATGTACGCAGAAAGGGAGTAAAGCTGAGCATAAGAACAAGGGGTTTATCAAATCAGGACAATCCCCCTTGACCAATTACAGTCAACAGTTGGTGAGGTGCACTGGCTGCCTCAGCTTAACTAGCAACACACATATCCCGACACTCCAATTGGTCAGGACTCAGGACTCTCGTCTAAAGTAAAATATCTGTTACTCAGGAGGACAGTCCAAGCTTGTTTCTTTCAATCCGATTAGCTAAGATATCCATACTAATCACACAAGACGTTATCCTTCCTGCCATCCCTCCCTTCTCCTCTCTCATTGGGTCAGCATGGTAGTCCTCGCTACTTAAGGGTTAACTGAGACCTGGGGGGTCACCGGTACCTCAAAGGCCCTTCAGCACCTGCAGCCCAGGACATGCAGTCCTTTCGTCCTTACACACTGTCCTCTACGACACACTGTACTCTGCAACACACCAGCGCTGAAAGTGTTCTCTTTTCACATTCAAGCCACTCCTCAGAGTTCATTTGAATAAGAACGATTCAAGGCAAACCTTACCTCAAACACCCCATCCCCCCATCAACTACGTCAATTACATTAGGAAACAAAGAGTAAAAAATCCTAAAAGGTAATTAAAATAAGCTGAGAAAGTCAAATCTTTCTAAAGACAGCTGCTTTTCGAAAACAACCTCTAGGTACACCTCTATTGTCTATTCCTCTACTCCCTCTAGAGTGGAGAATAGTTGCCTCTGGTCTTTCTACTGTGTAAACTTTTCTCCATTCTTGTCCAGTCCACTCACTCAGTCACAGCATGGCACATTCTTTCTGTTGCCACTGGAGAACTTTTTCTCTCTCCACACTAACAGGATAACCTGGCTGAGAGAGAGAGAGAGAGAGAGAGAGAGAGAGAGAGAGAGAGAGAGAGAGAGAGAGAGAGAGAGAGAGAGAGAGAGAGAGAGAGAGAGCAAGAGAGAGGGGGGGGGGCAGGGCAGGCTCTCTGAGTCTCTACTCGACTCACCGTCCAACCCCTGTGGCTGATCACTGAGCCCTCTCCACGCCAAACACACACTCACTCTATTAAGCTGCCACACTGCCCCCACCGCACCAGAGACACACCTCACTACCAGCAACACCAAGGCTGAGCCACAGCCCACACAACCAGTAGGCGATAAAGTAAACAGGGTTTAGCTATCGTACGGAAAAAAACAATTAGATGCCATATCAGTTTTAATTACAAAGTAAAACCTTTTACCATGCCCAGCGTAACCCAAAAAACTATTTAATCAAATCTGTAATTGTATGGCAAACATACAGTGCATATAATTTATTAACAGTGCTTCAATTAGTGATGATTTCTAAGATTGTTGTCAAAGATGCTGTGCATTGTTAACCCCGATCTGCTTTTGTGTCTGTGTCCTACTACGGGAACGGGGGTGGGGGTGTATCTATGGAGATAAAACCCCATGACGACCAACCATAACGGCCCCCCGTGGAACTATCACCATGCCAGCTAAAACTGTGACAAGTGACACAGCCTGGAGGGCTGCTACGATAGGACAAACCTCTGTTATACCTGAACATCTACCAAACAACAACCTGCAGGCCGAGCATCTACATTTGCACAATTTCCGCTCTAATTACGTCCTGATTCGAAAGTGTCTGGTTCCTGTCCTGTTAAGTGTTCCATCGTTAGGAAGAGAAGTAAAAAAAGGGCCTGTGAGGAGCCTTCTCTAGTATTTCTCTAATCTGCCTCGATATGTTGAGGTGCACAACTCAGATCACAGAACGAGGTGGAAAGAACCTCAGCACATGTGAATGCAGTGACCTAGCCACTGCCATCACCACTCCCACTGAGCTAGGGGGAACTAGCCGTCCCTATGGCGACCAACGGGCCCGCATTGTTCCCAGACCAGCCCACATTCATTACTGACAAAGACACACACACAAACACGCACACACTGCTTTTACATGCGCAACTTGTACACTTGCACTAATAAAGTACAAGTGCAAAAAAAATAAACAGGTAATGAGTGAAAACAGGCATCTGAGTTTGTGTTAACTTACGACCTCCAGGAGGGGGTGACCAGTTTCCCTGAGCAGCATCGACATGGATATTTATTGGGAAAACAGTGCATTGGTTTATCCTGACTAATCTTACAGCTGTACCTATCGGGTTTCGGAGGCACTCACATCATTTGTTCACATGCAAAAGTTTTTCAGGTCATTTTTACCCTAGGGACAAACCTTACAAAAGACCATGTGGAAAGATTGAGTTCTCACTAGATAAAGGCCTAGGCAACTCAAGAGACTCCTGGGCTCAACCCTGTCTGGGTCCCCCTGTAACCATAGCAATTGACACTGAGAAAAGCTTTCTTGACCAATTCACCATGGGAGGGTGAAGCCAAGACAGAGCCAATTCTGTAGCAAGTGCCTCAACACAAACTGTTTTTAAATAAGGCTATTTAGCACAGTTAATATCACACTTAAAAAAAATCCCAATGGAAAAGCATAGCCAGTTCTACCAAAGTAACATTAGCTAACTCTCTTTCTACATAACATTTTAAAAAGTGTAACTGGTGCGAGTGAATCGTCTTCACAATCACTGTGCCATCAACTTCTGATCACTGTAAACCAATGAATTGATCTGGCCTACTGCCAAACAACTTGCACTCACTTGAAAAGAAGTTGTAGGATCATTACCCTAATAGGCGTGTTGATTAAACACTATCAAACACAGTCACACAGATGCATACTAAACATTGACCTAAAAGGAAGGGTTGAGAATGTAGGAGTTTTGAAAAAAAGTAAATAATGTATTCAAACTCACTGTTTTTGAATCCAACTCGTGTCTGGTTTGGGCCAAAACTTTATCCACACCAGCCTGGTCAACATAAGTGACAAATCCAAACCCTCTGCAAAAGAAACACCAAAATATGTAATAACTGCATCAGCGGGTGTTGACATTTAATAAGAATACGTCTGTAAAGCTGTGTGCGAGCGGTTGGGCTCAGTTTGAGTGCAGCGTCGTAGCGGGATTTTCTGGCGCTGCACCGCGCACGCCTCCCTCACCTCGAGCGCTTAGTAACTGGATCCCGCATCACCATGCACTCCTTCACTTCGCCGTATTTGCAAAAGTACTCTTTCAGACCCTCTGAAAATAAAGACAAAGAAATACACATAGTAGCCTGCATCAATTTTCCACTAGAAATATGGAAGTGCGTCACTTTTAGTTGTCTGCTTAGAGTCGATCGTGTTCCGAGTTTGTTGAACTTTCCGCTTGAGATTTTGTACCATAAAGGTGCAGTATAAGTCATCAAAGTCTTTATTTGCTGTCATACCAATATTCAGTACAGAATACTCTACATTAATTCGTTTGACATACAAACGATTACAAATGATGTTTCCTCTGAATACAGACGGTTTATTTTAGTTCAATTGGTTCGCATTATAGGCCAATCCGGGCCTATTGAATGGGCGCTTTGATTTGTGGACTAGACATCAAGAGGGCATAGAGAAACTAGTAACTAATTAAACACGTCTTGATAAACTTCTCTCTATGAAATAAAACATTTATTATATTTTATAAACCAAACGATGTTACATAAGATTCAGTGGCAAAGTTATTATAGAGTTGACTGGAAGAAAGCTTACCTTGTGTTGTCTGCCAACTGAGTCCGCCAATAAACATTTTGCTAAAATAAAAGAAAACAGTTTACGGTGAAAACAGAAATATTTTCAACTTTTAGACGACAAAGAACTAATTCCAGTAAGACATGTAGGTTGTATTCGACAAACAAGTTTTTGTAGATTATGCCTTTGATATAATAGATTTATAGAGGCAAAATATCCTTTCTGTCCATTTACGAGACCCTGAAAGAGCAGCCTCTGTAGACAGCCACGGACCAACAACGCAAAACTAACGCGTTCTCCCTTCCTCTCGGTTTTGAAATAGGGAATTCCTCTTAACTCCCGGGTCTGCCTCAGAAGTGTATCCGATATTTAGGCTAGGTAGATGGGCGACGAGTGAAGCTTTACCAGGGGTCGTGGGGGGAGTCCGTGGAGGACAGGCTGCTCTGGCTACCTTCAGTCTCCATTCCGTGCCCGTGTGTTCAGACTGTGCCGTGTGGGGAAAACAGGCAGAATGGAGTGATGGGGCGGGGGTTTGGCCAAGGGTAAAGGGGGGAGACGGCTGAAGCAGATAGGCTCAAGTAGAGCTGGTAGACTCCTCCTCTCCCGGTGCCCGCGTGTTCTTCTCAGTCTCATCCTACTTATTGTGCACCTCCGTCCATGCTCCTGTGAATTACGGCCATTTGATACAGACACTAGTTAGTGTTTACGCACCTTTACGCACGCCATTCATGTACAAAATGATCTTGAAAGTAATCTTGCTTGTGTTTTTACGAAAAACCAGCATGAATACATTCGTTTTGTGATATGCTGTCTGAAATAAAACCAAACAAACGTGCTTAAAGAGACAATCACAAAGAGGTGATCCAACAGATTACTGGTATGCAGTGGTCGACGAGAGGTTTTTATTTATTCAACAATAATTCTTGGGAGTTGGATTGCAGGATTAATAGACACGGTTGAAAATCACATGCATAAACACCAAACTTTATTACATTTCCTTTCAAGGTGGTGTTACTCAAAACAGTTTTTAGACACGTATGGATTTGAAGGGCAAACAACCATAAGCCAGTATCAAATTTACTGTAAATGGTGTCAGTGTTACTTTGTTCTATGGCTTTGGTACACCTCCACCGGTTCTGGACTCAAACAGACTGGACTGTGGCATCAACAATGCCTCTCCCTGTCACAATATACCCTCTATACTCCAAACATAATTACAAACCCATATGTTTAGGAAATAGTATGGGGAAGGGCTCATTCACTGCTGAGTCTTAAGCATTTAATTAGTACCAAAGCCTGCTCCAGCTAATCTCCTTCTCTACACTGACTCAACATGTGACTGCTTAACCAACTAAAGGCCGATCAACAGTATGTTACTTCTCTTTGCATTCAGGTACAACAGTTAAAGAGTAAGAATATTGAGGGATACAGCTATGACACTCAAAATAATTTAGCACCAATCTTAGAAAATTGGTCCAACTTCCATAGTAAACAAAAACAATTAATACCATTTCAACATTATGAGCTGCTTGATTGCTACTAGAATAAGCCATGATAGCCAGCAATTGTGTATTTGCCTCGAAACTTGTTTGACAGGCAAACTACGCACAATCTTATTTTTTTGTTAAAACTGTCTGAAGGACGGAGAAAACGTGTGCAATGGTGACCTATTTGTTATAACCCTCAAACTGTACTTTTTAAGGTAGATTCCATATAAAACAGTAAGAAATATCCTAAACATCAAATTGTACAGTAGATAATGGTTCAGTCAGCGATCTTTGAGTTGTGTTACTTTTTTTCAAATGATTCTATAAAGCATTATTTATTGGTTTATAGAACTTTAACATTCAGAAATGTTAAAGTTTATATTCAGGACCTCACACTTGGTATGTGATCGTGTGCTCCTGCAGGGCCGTGTTTCGAACTCTTCCAGTAAGGCTTCAGTCCTCTATAGAGCAAACTCCATATAAGGGACAGAGGCCTATTCGGACAGGAATTAAGGGGTGTGTTAAATTTCTGCATGCATGATCAATGGGGTTGAATAGAATGGAGGGGGGGCTGGTTACACTCTAGGCTGAGGCACGGAGGGAAGGGGGAGAAACAGGGAGAGGGGATGGGAGAGATGGCTGACTGATGAGACTACCAGGCTGGAGAGAGTTCCTCTATTCTCTATGTTGACAGAGTGCAAATTCCGCCATTCTACAAAAATAATACTTGCATGACATCTACATGTTAATTATCCTCCTCAACCTGTATAACCAAATACACAGCAACTGATGTTTGTTAGTACAACTCAATTGTATTTGTAACAACTGAAAAATGCTCTTCCCTGCCTTCTAGAAACTTGGATGGGATTGCCCTCTGAATAATACAATGGGACTTAATTACAGGGCAGTAGTGTGTTTCAGGAAGATAGAGGCAGCACTGTTTCCCATCCAAATACAGTACAATGCCATCTTCCCAGGGGGAGGGTGGGGTGAGGACGGCTCTGCACGAAAAGAGAGGAAGATACGGTGGCACAAGGTGAGAGGACAGGGGAGCATCCGAGAGAGAAAGAGAGACAGAGAGAAAGAGAGAGAGAGATAGGGAGAGAGAGAGAGAGAGAGAGAGAAAGAGAGAGGGAGAGAGAGAGGGGGGGGGTCATACAAGTCTAACAAGAAAAGGTTTGTTCACCTGTGGAGCATGATATGTGTGGTTATATGATATATGCAGTTATATCGCCACCTATAGGTGTAGTAAGTGTAGTAGGGTACTACTTGTTGAGTCTGGAACAGGGCGATAGATTTGAAGAAATAACAGGCAATGACCATAATAATGATGTTTATATTTTAATTTTGCTATCAGAGGATGAGAAGGACATCAAATAGAGGGAAGTATAGCAGAAGTTATTTCTGTGACGATAATTGTTTTAGACTGACATCCCAGTTGCACTTCAGTCAAATCAAGTCAGAAGAAAAGCCTGCAACAGTGCCACCCAGTGGCAAACTGAATAAGTTGCTCTTTTTCTCACAGTCAAGTTTCTTAAATTGAGTTCTATAATCATAAAACTTCAAGTTCAACATCCTTTGGGTCAACATGCAGTGTTAAACAAAGTAGTTAATTTACCAAATATAATATAAGAATTGTTTTAGGCGTTTTGTATCTTAATACATTATGTACATTAGTTTTTGTCACTGAGGAATACAAAAATAAATGTTATAAAAGAAATATACAAATATTATGACATTTATGATGTAAAGAAGTATAAAATACATGTCTCCATATTCACGAACAGTACTTCTCTCCTGGATGTGTGGCCTTGGCATGTTGTACTGTATTCTGAATGACTGCATGTCTCACAGCAACATTCCCAAACTTGTAGTTTAATTTCATGTTTTCCTTTTGACTGCATTTCACTCACTGTTAGGGATCGAGGTAGATGAGGACAAAGTTCACAGAGAGCGTATGTGGAGGAGGGGGTGAAGGGGAGGAAGGTAAAAAAAAATGACCTTTGAGAGGAAAACAGCAGGTACAGGGCTGACACCAGACGGCTCAGAGCACAGCGAGGGAGGAAAGACAAACAGAAGAAAATGAAAGCATATCCTCTATTAAGTCGAAGAGAGACAAAAGCGTAATGAAGCTAAGAGCAGGGTGCTCTGTCTTTATGCGTGAGTGTATAACTGCGATGTGTGTTTGTGTGCGTATACGCGTGTAAGACAGTGTGTATTTGTTTGAAACCTGTCTCAGCGTTAGCGGGGCAAGGATCATCAGGACTGCAGTAATGGAGGGAGAGGAGAGAGGCGGGGGAGCCAAGCCCAAGCCCGGCCATCTGTCTGCACTCCAGGAGCAGCTCATCTGGGCCCTGCTGGGCTCAGGACTGTCCCGGGAGGTCCTCATCCAGGCTCTGGGGGAACTGGAGCAAGAAAGAGTCAATACTGGGGCAGAAAAGGGGGACAAGGGAGATGGGGAAAGCTCGGAAGAGGGAGAAATGGATTTTCCGCCCCCTATATTCAGGGAGTTGGAGAGGCTCCCTCCTGAGGAAGCAGCCAGACAGAGAGCTGAAGTGGACCAGCTGCTACAGTGAGTTTGTCTTACCTCGTCCTCTCCTGTACAAGACATAAGTCATTTACCTCTGTCCTAAATCCTCAACTTTGCTGTCCTTCTTCACGCAATCTTTTGCTTTCAACGGTCGGCGCTGCCTACAGAAATGACTCCTCTCCTTTGTGCCTTCTCCACTCTTTTTCAATTTTCTACTTCCTTTTGGTTTTTCCACCCTTTCAGCTCAACTTCCTCACCGCAAGTATGGCTCCGTAGAAACAATTCGGTTCTACCTGGTAACATCCCATCTATTCCTTTCTCCTTGGGTACTTCTGAAGTCTGGTGCCCCCTCTCCCCCCTTCCTCCCTCCTACTCCTGCTACCTCTCTCTGCGATCTCTGTCGGCCTCTGAGGTGAATTTAAAGGAGGGTTCCTCCTTTCCTAGTTACTAATTACCCACCCAGCCATTATTCTCTGGCCATTTCTATCTCCTTAATGAATAAGCGACATGCCTGGGTTAAGATTAACAGAAAAACACTACCTGTGTGTGCTATTGACTGTGTGTCTACGTTTAAACACTGTATAAACTGACGTTTCTACAGACAAAAGACCACATTTTATAACATTTATGCTACATGCTTCACCAAATATATATAAATAAGATAATGTACGCTTAAAAGTATGTATGTTATAAACAGACTTTTAAAGTAGTCTTTACACAATAACATCAAAAAAGGAAAGTAACAAATTACTGAAATAAATAAAAAATAATAAGATTTATATAAAAGATGTAACAAAAATGTATTTGATATGTCTAACTATACTACTATGTCTGCTGACACATATCAAGTGTATATTAAAGCAGGCACTAAAAAGATTCAGCCATTATTTTCAGGCCAGAGATGTGGACTTTGCCCTTCTGTTCTTCCTCTTATCTCTCTTTGTCAATATCCCTCCCTCCCTTTACCTGGCCATGTCTGCCATTAGTCTTCCTGTGCAGATTTTGTATGTGTTTGTCTGTGTACACTTGCTGAACGTGGTATGTTTCACAGGGAGGACCCGTGGCGTGTAGCAAAGCTAGTGAAAAGCTACATGCAGCAGCACAACCTACCTCAGAGAGAGGTGGTTGAGTCCACAGGTTTAAACCAGTCCCATCTCTCCCAGCACCTCAACAAGGGAACGCCCATGAAGAACCAGAAACGAGCTGCTCTCTACAGCTGGTACGTCAGGAAGAAGGGCGAGATTAGCCAGCGTGAGTACTCCACCTGCTGTGGACACTAAACCTACTTCAGCCTCGCTCATATTGTGACGATACAGGGTGTACTGTGCTTTGAATGTCTGTTCTCATTTTCATGGAAAAAAGTTCACCTGAATAAACAGTCCTAAGAACAGACTCTCAGAGGACATAACAGATGATTAAAGTATGTGACTAGTGTTTACAGATGAATTACCAGCATGTTTGTGTTTTTTGACACACCCTGCCCAACCAAAATCAAAGTAATGATGAGTAAAAGATGAATCCGAGGCATACACGGGAGTAGATTTATAACACACTACTGACCACCTGCTGCAGAGTTCACCAATGCCAGGCATGGGTTCGCCTCAGGGGAAGACCAAGGCGAAGACGTCAGGAAGGGACGCCGGAACAGGTTCAAATGGGGACCAGCCTCCCAGCAGATCCTTTTCCATGCCTACGAACGACAGAAGAACCCCAGCAAGGAAGAAAGAGAGGGCTTAGTGGAGGATTGTAATAGGTAAGGCACAACAAATATGACCTCAAATGCGAATGAAACAAGCTCTCCCCATGTTCACTTACAGTGGTAAAGATGCAATGCTGTAGTTACTTTTTATTTATATTTTGGAAGTGTGTTTTTACTTCCTCGTTATGTTGACGACTCGTCTCTCCCTCAGAGCTGAGTGTCTTCAGAGAGGAGTGTCTCCCTCCCAGTTGGCAGGCCTGGGCTCCAACCTGGTGACCGAGGTACGGGTGTACAACTGGTTTGCCAACCGACGCAAAGAAGAGGCCTTTCGCCACAAGCTGGCACTGGACAGCCCTTATGCCCTCCAATCAACCAGTGCCTCCAGTCATACCCTTCCTCAAAGCCCCGTTCATGGTAACGCCCAAAACAACACTCGGGTCCAATTTGTCAATCATTTTTGTTTTGATTCTAGCTTGAAGCTGTTGTTACCAGACTCTGGCTGACTCTCTCTCAGGTATGAAGTACAGCCAGCAACTGACGTGTGACAACCTGGGCTCCGGGAGGGGGAGCAGTGGAGAGAGAGGCATGGGGGGGCGTCTGGTGGCCAGCCCTGACCAACTGGAACCCAGCCACACACTCCTCGAGGGACATCATCATAAATCAGTGAGACCGAACGTCCTCTACATACGTCTTTACATTTACATTTAGCAGACGCTCTTATCCAGAGCGACTTACAGTAAGTACAGGGACATTCCCCCCGAGGCAAGTAGGGTGAAGTGCCTTGCCCAAGGACACAACATAATTTTGCATGGCCAAGAATCGAACCGGCAACCTTCTGATTACGAGCCCGATTCCCTAACCGCTCAGCCACCTGACTCCCTTTACCAAACGTACTGTATCAACGTGCCCAAAATGTACCACTCCTCTCGTCTCAGGTATCAGGAGGCGGCTCCCTGCCCCCAGTAAGCACTCTCACCTCTCTGCACAGTCTCTCTGCCTCGTCCGTCCATCCGCCAGGACTCATCATGGCCTCTCTGCCTAGTGTCATGAGTCTGGGGGAGTCCTCTCTGCTCATAGGTGTGTGGCATCCCAAAGCCTTAAAGACAATAGTGTCAATAGTGTATAATCATGTCAATAGCCAATAACTGCAATGTCTGTAATGAACAACGCTGTCTCTGTTGATTCCTCTTCAGGTCTGGCTTCCACACAATCTCAGACCGTACCTGTCATCAACAATGTGGGAGGCGGGTTCACCACCCTTCAGCCTATCTCCTTTCAGCAGCAGCTTCATTCCTCCGGTCAGCAGCCAATAGCGCAGCAGTTCTCAGGGCACATGGGTCACAGTCCTTTCATGGCAACCATGGCACAGCTCCCATGTCACAGTAAGGCAGCGAACAGACAGAACTTGTCATTCATCCGCATCGTTTTGTGAATTTGCCGACCTCATTAGAAAACGAGAATGTCTGTTCTCAACTACAGTGTACAGCAAGTCGGACATGACCTCATACCCTCCGTCCAGTCTGTTGTCCCAGGCGATGGTCATCACTGACAGCAGCAGCCTTGGGACGCTGACCAGTCTTACTGCGGTCAGACAGGTACTGATGAACCTGTGTGGACGTGTGTGAGTGAGAGATATCATCCCTTTGATACCGTAAACAACCCAGTCAAGAAACAGCTAACGCATGTCTGTGCTTGTTAGATCCTAACCACAGACCCAGAGGAGCAGACGGATTCATCCACACAGGAGGAGTCCCTTCACCTACAGCCTCAGTCGCCCGTTCCAGGTACAGTACGGAACACCAGCCATCTCTTCAAGGGTGCATTTGATTCGTTTCCCCTTCCCCGTCAGTGATGTGAACGAGGCTTGCCTGTTTTTCAAGTTTCCTCTGGGAATTTACAGCTGTATCCTCCACCTCAGTCTGCCGAGGGCCATCAGCCTCATCTGCTCTCATCTCTGTCCACAGACATCAACTCATACATCCCAACACAGATGGTCTCCACAGCCCAGTGAATACTGTCGAGACGCCCTCGTGGGATGGAACAAAGATGCATGGGATGGACAACTACCTCTGCTATAATTCCAGAGAAACCACTGTAGTGTATGTTCAGTTTCATGTGGAAATGGTAAGGGACTCACTGCCAGTTCTCCAGATTAGAGGATGCAGCCTTACTGCTAGAAAGATATGTGAAATATTTGCAGCACTTAATTCACTAAATAGTACAGAAAAAAAGTAGCAAACACAAATAATAATTTGCAAATATATTGTAATAAAAGCTCAAACTGAGAACCTGAAACTGGCATTATTAAGAGCAAGTGGACCAAAGGAATGCATTTGGTTGACCGCTGCCCCGTAATAACTAGGACAGCCTGCTCACATTCTATACTAATCTACAAAAGCATATCTTTGTATAGAATGAGATAAAGGTAGAACAATCAAACAACATCAACTCAGTCCACTTTTAAGAGGGCAAACATAGCAAGCACATCTGAACTGAAAAAGTACTTACAGCATACAATGCGTACATTACAGAAGTGATTATTATCTTACAACTCCAAGAAAACAACAATATGTACAGACATACAATAAGTGCAGAGTCCAGAAGGCCCTCCACATAAGGCTGCATTTTACTCATCAGCGGCTTCCTGTTTGGGTTTCTTTTTTCTCCTCCGTTTGACTTTCTGCTGTAAGCTCTCCATCTCCACACTCGTTGCCTCAACTTTGGTTTTATCATTAGGCGAGGGGCTTTCAGTGTCCAACTTTCCCTCAACATCTTCCAAGCACTCTTGTGAGGGTGGTTCTTTTTTCTTTTTCTTTGGGACAGGGCTGTTCTCCTCTGCCACAAGTTCTTCCAGACTTGTCTCCCCTTTCTTCTTCTTCTTCTTCTTCTTCTTTTTCTTTGTGCATGTGGCCTGGATGGTGAGAAGGGAGGAGGACGACTCCGGCAGGGCAGGCGCAAACCCAGCAGACAGGGATGATGGGGGGAAGAAGTCTGTGACGGGAACTGCTGCCTCTCTTAGTCTCATCTCCATCTCACTGTCGCTGTCACTGCCGATTAAAAAAAAATCACGGTCAGTCAAAATATCGCAAGTGAGGATAGGGTTGGGGCACAGCACACTGGACCTGATCCGCCAAAAACAAAAGGAATCGGCCGAAAGGAATGTAAATACATCACCTGGAGCTTGGGATGGGGCGACGTCTTACAGGAGGTTGTTCATCCATCTCTTGACCTGGGATGGATGTGGTGAACAGCCGAAAGCCTTCGAGCACTGAGCAAATACAGTTCATTAAACTGAATGAATGACTAGGGCATATAACATCCACGTGTAATCAATGATTGAGTGTGTTTAATGTAGTTTACCTTCTTCGTTGCTTTCACATGCATCTGTATGTGAAATTGTTTCAACAGGTATCTCTGAAATACAACTGATCACCACATTGCATGTTAACGATTGCATGTATTAAAACAACAATTCAACAGGTGTAAAGATTACTTGACAATGATGAGTAACTTATCCATTACAGCAGAATACATACCGATCAAGCATCGATCCTAATTTCTTCGCAACATGTTCTCGGAACTCCGGGGAAGTCTGAAGCTCGTTTCCATCATGCTCATGTTGAGATACAATAACGCTGTGATTGACAAAACACCCGGAAACAAGAAATGAAAACGAGACAAGCATAGCTACATAACTAGGTGCTGACACTTTATGGGATCTGATGAAACTTTATAGCAAAAACTCACCGGCGTGATTGCATTTCATCGCTCTTTCCACCTATCAAATCCAGATACATGAACATAACATTGTTGACTAGCAAGCTTGCAAATTTTTACTACAAACCAACTTCATTATCTCGTTAACGGCTTGTCTGCACAGTACAGTAGCGTACAGAACTAGCCAACTGGTTAAGGCTAAGCTCAAGTTGGCTAGCTAACATTAGCCAGTAGCCAACATTAGATCCGATACATGATTTAGGGCATTGTTAAGATACCTGAAGAGTTTGTGCCATTAGTTCCACCTGTCTGAAAAGTCCATGCGGCTTCCTTGAATTTCTCAAGATCTTCATCCTCACTACTTGAGTCTTGACATACCATATTGTCGATGGGAGCTAACATGATAATCGAAAAGGCACATGTATGCTGACTGAGGCTTATGGGTAATGAAGTTTTTCAGTGGAACGAATATCAGGTGTAAGTACACGGTGGAAGAAAAGTGTTTGTAACTAAATATTAATCAGTGTTAATTAGCTGAAAAGAGAAAAACATTGCATCTAATGTATTATTATTTATTTATTTGTCCCTATCTTTAAAACAAACGCATAGGACTGAATGTCTAGTTCTTACCAGGCAGATCTGTACAAAACCACAAGGAAGTCAGATATCAAATGCCAATCCATTACATTGCTCCTAAAATTATATAGAAAAAAAAGCAAAAGGCAGAGAAGCTGCAGTAACTATGACTGAAATCTCACATGAGTCTCTCAGGTGCACATTTATATCTTGGTCATAAAATACATTTTTCAAGATCAAAATGGGTTCAATGTGCAATTGATTTCCATCTTAACAGAAAAAAAATTACAACGCCAGACTCAACAATAATAATATAATCAGTAGCAATCATGTTATTTCTGCTTTTTCCAAATAATGCTTTTGAAGGGCAAATCAGAGCAGTATACAAGAGACTGTTTCTCCTCCAGCAACAGTTAAGAAAATGCTAATTACACCACATACTCTAAGTGATATCAAAAACATTCATATTTAACTTATTTCCCCCCCCCCCATCTATTTTCAGAGACAGTTTGGAGAGAGACAGGAAAGCAGATGGGGAGAGGGGAACACCCCAGGCAAGAATCAAACCCAGGCCCCTGCATTAAGGCCTTAGCCTTAGTGGTACATGCTCTTACCCGGCAAGCAGCCTGGAAACACATTCATCAAAGGCGTTTAGAATTATCATACTTTGGCTTGCAGTCAAAACGACACCCTCTGCAACTTCCCTTGGGAGAGTCTGAGAATATTATGTTGTCGTAAATGGACATTTCATACCAGATAGGTAGTTATCATAAACCGCCAATCTGGTTATGACAAACTTTGCTCGTGAAAAAATGAAGCCCTATTAAAGTGATCAGTTGGACCTACCAGGGAAATTCTCCTTCAAACACAATCAGGTGGCTTCTAAGGTTGAGCAATCTGAATACAAGGCACGAGAGGCGTGACTTCACATATTGTTGGGAGACTCATAACCACCCCTGTGAGAACAAACCCACGTTATTACAATGAGTGGCACCCAATGGGTTAACTGCGTACAGAGTTGAAAATGTGCCTGAGGTCTCCTTTTCTTTGTAGTCCATAAATTACAGAAAGAAAATGAGAAATGATACCATATGCTCTGCAGGGCAGTATGGTGACAGACTTATGCTATCAATTCATATAACAGAAGGCAGAATGTTAGGCAATTAACTTAGATACGAGAGAGAAAAGAGAAAAACAAGCCAAAATCCTATGAAAAAATATAAGCTTAGGTTTCCAATGAGTCCCAAACATAGAAAGGCATGAAAGTGTAACTTCTTGTGAAAGTAGATGGTTCTGTTTCTTCATTTCTGGTCATAGTGAAGTTTATTGGAATGTCTGTGAAGAATACACTTCTGTTCCCAAAAGATCCTGGGGAAATCCCCCTATGTTAAATTGCACACAATAATCTATTTTTCCTTATATTACTGCCCACCATTGTAGGCATAGTCTGCCTTGTTGTGCATGATCATTTTGTTGTCCACAAAGTAGAAGCTGTCTGACCTGGTCTCATACGGATGTTCCACCATTCGCTTTACTAGAGAGAATTGAAGACAGAAAAATAACAGCGGTCAGAAGCAAATCATGCTTCTGCTACCTTGTTCTATCTAAGTTAGAGGCAGTATAATTAATTCAGTTATAATGTAACAAGAGTGTGTTGTCGATTGAGTTATTTAGATATACTGAAACATTACTTCTTGCTAACTTACTCAAAACTACAAACAAAATAACAAATGTGCTTGTTGATGACCAGGACAGATGCAATACTATCACTCACTTAGATCCTCTGGGAGTTGGGGAAACTCATATATGTGTTCGCACGTGTTGCGGCTGTTAGGGATGCAGAAGCCAAAGTCAAAGTCAAAGTTCTTCAGAAGGCGCTCTTGGAAATAATGCCTCTCGATCATGCGAAAGCTGTTAACAGGCCGATCTCCCACGGTGAACTCCACTCTAAGAGTTGGACAGGAAAAACAGCATAAGTCACACATACCTGCTTCCTCTCTATCTGCTAACCAGTCATTTTATTACGCCAACTTACGTTGCACCAACAGTCCGCAGTCTAAGAAAGGCAGGTGTGAACTGATAGCGCACAAAGCGTCCAGCGCTAGTGTCTCCATCTCCATTCTCCTCTTCATCCTCTTCAGTGTCTAGTAAAAATAATAGGTTAGAACATTAAGAAAGTCTAAAAGCAATGTATCTGTCTTCATATTTACACAAGACTGGATGCTGGAACTCAAATAAATATAATTTGGTTTGGTTATCATCCATATGCAAGGCTTATTGAGTATATAAAATATATTTAGACGTATTTTACACCATTAACTTTTCCCAAGACCTATAAAAGTTAAATGGAGTCCCAACATGCATTTACTGCACTGACAATTACATAAAAAGAATAGCGGACAGTTAACATTACCACAGTTGTGAGGTTTTGCAATCTCAAAGAGCACCGTCCCGGTCTCTAGATCTCGGATCTTGAAACGTGTGAAGTCAATATTGTAGACATTGTCTTCTGGTTTACAAAGATAATCTGGAAGAGAGAAATGCATGCTACAGTTACGTATGTGCAAGATACAATACAGCTCAAGTTAAGCGAGCGAATATAACCTATTAGAGCTAGTATAAGTACCTAGCAAACATACTAGTTTTAGATGATTAGATCTCGCTATGCTGTTACGTATTTAGATAGTTAAAACACTAGAATTGCTTTCTTAAATCTACAGCAGCAACACAATATAGTTGACAATAATGCCCAGGTAATATAGCAGTCAATCAGCTAATAGTACTGTTGCTAGGCTAACTAACTTATCTACAGACAGTAGCTCGTCTTTAGCTACTGAAGTAGCTGTTGACGATGGACTGGATAGAACTAAACAGACAGATCTAGCTAGCTAGTACTTAATATTCCAGTAAGTCACATACCCTGAGTGACATTCCGCAGACCCAGGACTTGGTCTGGTGTGATGTATTTTCCAAGCGCCCTGAGTTCATCCTCTGTAACAACAGGCCTCTTTTCAGCTTGATTTCGTCGCGATGTGAGCCTCTTTAGCATACTTCCACCAACCTTACGTTCCCTCGAATTTGCAGCTGGACCGATATCTGTGTCTGTTGGTGCTTTGACTGTGGCAGCTGTCTTGTTTCGAGAGTTAAGGCCGCTCATTTCAGCTAGCCTAGTTAACTAGTTGCTAGCTATGGTTATTTTGAGTGACTGCGTTGATAATAATGTACAGGTAGCTGCGCTTTCTGGCTACTAGCTTTTGTGATAGCTTCAAGATGGCGTATAGCGTCTCTATGAAGAAGCTTGGGACAAGTGTGCCTGTAAACGCTCTGAGTTGCCATAGTTACCAGGAGTGCACTCACAAGAAGGGAGCCAGCCTGAAACTAAGCACAGAGAAAGTATAAAGCAACTCATCTTAGCTGAGAACGTAGAAAAGAGGTAAGACTGTGATTATGTTCACCCCACTTTTGGATACGGATAATGATATTACGTTTTTCAATGGTTTTTGAGCAGAATTTGCTCATGGTAGTTGAGAAAATTATAGGATGGGATTCGCATTCCTGTTGAGCAGGCCTTACTAGTAGGCCTACAATACAATCAGTTGTTGGCGGTTGGAACTAGTGGTTGAAACTAACATACTGCCACTTGGACAAAAGCTGGGTCTTATTGTCAGGTGATGCCTCAGGCCCAGGAGCCAAAGGGGAATCCATTCAGCAAATCACAACAAACACAGTTAGATAAAATAGCACATTTATTAAAAAGAGAGCATTTATCAGCAGTTCCCACTATGAAGATGTTCCACTATTAAGAGCCACAACTCAGAAAGGACAGGGCATCTCAAATGCTTTCAGTCCACTTTCTGCTGCCTGTAGCCCTCATGGGTGAATTAAATCAATAAGTAGAGTAGGATTCCTTATCGACCTTGATCGCTTTGTCTCTCACACACTCACACAATAGTCATATGGTGTGATTTACTTGCCCATGTGTAGTTTTTTCTATACCACTGTGGGGGACAATGCTAGAGAACATAATCAAATAAATTCAAGACTAGGTAACATGACAGCAAGTCTTTGGTTCTTATTTGAGGTGAACTAATGTAAGGTTGGGAATTAAGCACACCAAGATGTTAGGGGGAAAACAATGTACCGTGCAATGAAGTGAACAAGCACAACAAATAAGAAACATCAAAGCGGATGATGGTAAAGCACAAATGTATTCAAAATCAAGGCAACAAGGACTCAAATCAAAACACAAAACACATAAATGACCAAAATATACTGTTAACAAATAAACCAGTGAGTGCAAAACTTCACACCAATAAAACATCATGGTAAAACAAAATCCTGAGGAAAAATAAAGACATAAATCCATCTATCTTCAAAATATCTCCAGATTAGCCCCCAATCTCCTATTTAAATTATACAAAATAAAATGTAAAAACCCCATATTCTCAAACTCATGTCATTTGTCTTTCTGACAGTCAGGGTCTGCCTGGCTGCCCATTAAGTCCTTCTACTTTTACTGTGTACCAACAACCATTCAACCCAAGCAGAAAGGCCACATTTCTTCTTTATACCAGCAAACAATTAAAAACCCTAACATATTCATAATTACAATCAGAACAAAACTCTGATGAACAATAACCGTTGCCACATAATTAGCGTGACAGTGTACCTTATATACACACGCAATTGTGTAAAATTTCTGATTCGCCAAAAACAATGTTTGGACTTTGGTGATGAATTACATTATTTTTTTTATATTTTTTTTTTTAAAGAATAAAGGTGCATCTATTTGGCTATTAAATATTTGAACTTCTTGTTCACAAAATGACAAACGAACCAAAAACACAACCATAAACTGACCAGCAAAAATCTTAACTTCTGTATTGTCCATTCCACCAGCATAGAGGGCAACACCAAGGGAGTGAGAGGCGATTCACAAACCTGAATCACCCTTTACATGTCAAGTTTTTAAACAACTGTCAAACAGGTAGAGGGACTGGTAAAGTTTCAGACATACCAGTAGAACTGGTTTAATGAGCTAGTGGAACAGGGAAGGTTTGACATGCCCCTTGTTCTTGGAGATGAGATTCTTGGAGTCAATTTCAAACGACTCTAAGACAACAATTTAGAAATGAAGGAAGGGCTGCTGAAACCACCAACCTAAACTAAATCTAGACTAACATTTCTGGACTGAACACATTTTGCACAAGCCCTTGGAGTTTCTACAAACTGGTGCATAGCAAATATAGATACACAATTAAAAGTCCCAAGTTTTTATGTATTTTTTTATCAGCTGGGGATCAAAATGCGGATTCACATCCAAGCAGAAATACTTTTGACACAGAAACATTTGGGCCCTTTCTGGTTTTTACTCATGACACAAACCTGAGTGGGTTGACAATGTTAGATTCTTTTTTTTCCTCTCACCTGTTCACCTATTATTTCTTCACTACAGCACCAATGGCCTGACTTCAAAGGAAAATTCACTACAGCAAAAACATATGCATATCAATGTGTTATAAATGGTGACGTAGGCAAAGTATTGTAAAGAAATAAAATGCAACAAAAACACTCTTTGGTGAAATAAAATAAGGCATGCACAGTTGTAGTCAGTCGAAAAGGCAATTAACATGACAGCAGACTAATGATGTTTGTCTCTAAGATAATTTGTCAGGATTCAGATAAGGAATTTGTACCAATCCACTAATACTGGTTAAGTTACTGTGTCTCTCAAAGCAACACAGGCATTAAAATTGGAGGGCAGGCCCTTAAAAGGATTTCACATCTCTTACCCTGTTATTTAGCCCCATGTTCTACTACTGAAATGAGAGAATATAATAAGATTCTCCTATTGAGGTACTAATGAAAATCTTAAGCAAATTATTTATATAGATTTGTGAGAATGCTAAATTAGCGTTTAACAAAATAGCATAAGTAGTCCATAAATGCAAAGACATGGCTGTGAGGCTTATATAAGTCATTGTTGAAATCATCAGCAAGTCATATTATCCTCAATAACTCCTGAAATAATGGCATAGCATCTGTATCAATTTAGCTTTCTACAATACTAGAATGTCTGAGGGAAAAAAATTAAATACTATCTTACCAAATTGGCAACTGTTTATCCGATGTCCACTAACAGCTTACATTACATAACTTTCTCCAGCAAAATTAATTCCCAACCTTTACATAAAAAAAGGAAAATCTATCATTTTTGGGGTGTCATCACCTACTGAAAAATATTCAACCAAATGTTGAGTGCATCTACTGTAGATCAGAATAGCAGCTTTTCTTTCTTTGCAATTAAACCACACCCAATCAAATTGAAATGCACACAAATCAAAACATATGTGTTTGTACAGGAGGGACTGTGGCCAGTTGCTCATTAACTACTCATCAACCTTAGCACAGTGATGCTGTTATAATCCTGTCCTGGGTTGAGGAGTCCAAACTCATGTCTTGTGTTCGGTAAAATATAACATGTTCAAACAGAGTGCTAGATGTAAAACACACATACATGAACTCTTCATCGTATTCTCTCTACGCAACCTTTCAGTCAGTGCGGAAGGCGTTCCATAGTCAGTCTGCCCTGCATTCCATTTTAGTTGTCTCTCATTTGTCCTCTGTCACAAAGATTCTTCCCAAGGCTCTTCTGTTCTTTCTTGTCTGCGTGCCTTTTCCTGTGTCTACTGTTGTTTTGACCCCCTGCCCCCCCCCCCCCACCCCAACCCCAATCTTCACAGTCTCATGTCCATCAGGCTCCCCTGTTGTCCCCTCCATCTCATGTTCTCACAGTCGACAAAGGCAGAAGAGTGTGGGTATAAACACCCCGAACGCCACCAGGATAGGGAACATGAGGCTGCTGTTATCAGCAGCATATGGGTTTGGTGTTCGGGGTCCTGACTGGACCCTGTACTTAGGAGCTGCTGAGGCAGTCTTCTTACCGCCCTCCTCTCCTCCCTCGGGTTCTTCCTCATCTTCTTCCTCCTCTTCACGTTTTTCCAGCCCAGGGTGAGGTTGCAGTTTTGGTACATCTGAATTTGAGGAAAACAACAACAACAAAAAATGCAGGTGAAGAATGAACCGGAGATGTGGTTGAGTTTGTATCATCCAATGCAAGGATTATTGTGTAGTGATAATTGTGTAGGGATATGGGTGTAAAATAAGAGTGGATATTGCTGTGCCTTGAGAATGTTAATGCTCACCCTCCAATGTCCCCTTCATCACGTAGAGAGCACAGACCTTGGGGTTGTCATAATAACCCTGAAAAACATTGAAGGGCAGGTTATCACTTGAAAGTTGAGATAACGAATTGAGGCATGTCAAAATGAAGTGAGTGTGGTCATAACCCTCTGTCTAAAAATAATTAGACCCCAAGTCTTTAGAATACACTTCATATAAGAAATAAATACAGTGGTTTTTCATATGGGAATTAAAAGTCAAATGCAGTGTAATTAAAGTAACTTACCTTGACAAACTCCACATTGAGCTTGCCATTGAAGGTGGACACTCCCCCCTTAACACTCAACTTTCCACGGTGTATGGAGAAGGAGACTATCTCGTCATGAGCTGTACTGTGACCCACCCTCTCAAAAATATCCAGGTCATTCACCACCGTATGGCCATTGAGACGAACATCAAATACCTAATCAAATCACAACGTCAGACAGGACACAATTTAGAACATAGAAAATTATATGTGATATCTGATGACAGGAACTAAGACTGAGTTGGGGAAGAGAAAGTTGCAGTACCTTCTGTTGAGACTGGGCAAAGTACACCTCTGAATACTTCATGACAAGTATATAGTCCCCTTCCTCTCGTATTGGCACCTCATATCCAAATGTATCCTCATTGTAGCGCTCTGTCTGATAGAGAACCTGGTCCTCTGGACTAGAGCGTAGTATGGGCAATCGTAACCCATAATCTGAAGCTAGGGCGAAATAAAAAAAGATTAATATAGAAAATTAAAAGGCATTTAAGTCCATCATGCACCCCAAACGCATTACATACCACACAAAAACAAAGCTATTTAAAACATATGTGCACAGTGAATTAATTTAGCTAAGATTTAAACCGTGAGTTTACACACGTGTCAGGTTTTCGGTTGACTGGTCAATAGATAGCCCTATGCTGATTCTTCAATGGGTTGGGTTTAAATGCGGAAGTAAAAATCATGCCTCAGCTACACACTTCCAACTGGAATCAGCAGGAAAGAAATTGACATGAAAAATGGTCCTTACCTTTCCCAACCTTTCCTTCCAAAGGATCTTTCTTGTAATGAATACCATGCATGTCCGTGTGCGCTTCCCCGCCAGCATTTACTGCCCAAATAACTCGTTCAGCTAGACTAGGGCCCCCACCGTTGGCCCAACACTGTTCAGCCAGCAGCGACACCACTGCCGCGACCAGCCCGGCGACCAATGGCACCGTGACCCGCCGCATTGCCATACACTGCTGGACAAGCAAACACACACCAGTTGGTCCGATGACTCTGTGTGAAGGAAGGCATCAATAGTTAATGAGACAGTGAGCTGACTGGCATAACTAGCTTGCAAGCCAGCTAGCTCTATATACACGACAACATAGCCAAAACCCTCCCACTATTCCCTAGATAAGGCAGTCAAATATATATAGCTAGCTAGCTTTTTGCAGGCTCTAGCTAATTCCATGATTCACAAAGAACCAACTAAGCATTGCATTAACAGATTTACAATGAAAATGACAAATACTGCTACGAAATACGAATTATTGACAAAATAACTGGCCCCATTGGTCTGTCCATTTGGTAATTTAGGAACACACTTGGCTAGAAGTGGCTAGCAGGCTTGCTAACGATACCTGTCAGACAGAATTAGTTCATCTATCCTGTATTTGCTTTCTATTCTGCAGAATACTAGTTTTTGCTTAAAAGTGGAACTTGCCTCTGTTGCCTAGTCCTGCAAATGTATATAAAATCTTCTACAATCTAAAGTGCAGAAATCGTTGACAGCAAATGCGGTTGACTGACGTTGACTTCATACAATGTGCATAGAAAGCTGCTGGAGCGGCTGGTGAGGAAGGTGTGACCGAACGTGCTAGTTTTGTGTTTTGTCAGTCAAAATGAGATCTGTCCAATCGGCGCATACTTGCAATTCTCTATTTGTGGTTCTGTTATATTCTTTTACACATGCCTGTGATAATCAATATCACACAGTACATCAAAATACTGGCATAATTATATTTTATTCTAAACATAAGTATTCGCTAGATCAAAAGTAAACGTAATCCGAAATCAATCATAAACTGATGAACTGAAGACGAATAGGGCTGATGTTACAGGTGTAGTCAAGTTTGACTGAGAGGGACGTTGTTCTGCTGGCAAAATGCGGAAGACAGATACACACGTTTCCTCATGCGGGGAGTTCTCTATTTTAATTCTAATGCATATCCCCAACCAGCCACTCATGTACATGTACAAATACAAATATCACGAAACATATCGATGAATAACAAATATGCATTCTTACAATGTAATTTGAATCCTGTCTGATGGACCTAAATATATAGATATTTTACAAAATATCCTTTTTCTTAAGTGGTTTAAGCTACTGACAGTTCATCTCATGACAGGTAAAAAATAGATTGACAATCGGTATCTTGGTAGAACTATTGAATGATAATGCATAACCAATCAATAGACTACTTATATAAATCTATATGAATTATTAAATATATCGTTATTTTAGCGAAATACCTAAACATAGTCGGATTGTAATCCACATCTATCTCGACACCCCTCAAAGTAGATGTTTGGTATGTCTTAAAATATTGTCCAATCACGAGAGTCCAACGCAGCGCGTTCACGAGGTGCGCTCTAGATTTACCAAAAGAATGAATGAACCAAACGTTGTCATGGTAACGTCTTAAACCCGTTGCCTAAAGTAATTTTTTCTTTGCAGTCACAGGTTACTGACACCTTAAAAAAACAGCAATCAGTAATTGTTGTAGGCATCTCACAAAATTGACATGCGAACAATTCGCTACATCTCAGTTGCTCCCACTGTTAATGAGATCTATTATACGTAGACTAGTTACAGTCGTGCTAGCTGACTAGACTAGCGCTAGTTATATTAGACCTACTGTACACAGTAGTAGTCTAGCTAGACAAGTAAGCTAGGTAGCTACTAACAAAACCATTGCAAATAGGCATAAGTACATTTGTTTGATTTAAATTCAATCCAGCCACCGCAAGGTGGTGCCCTACATGTTTTTAAACATGTTTTTGCTCATATCAAGATATCGGACTCTATGTTCGTGTACTTGTAGACTGAAGTAGTTGCCATGCCAACCTGTACTAGCCAGACTCGGAACCAAAGGCACACTGGAAGTAGTTATTATTGTATGTAAAACATTCACAGCGTAAACATTGTAAAAAAAATGTTTTATGAGTTTATGGGAATAAAGAAGGAGGTGATGGGGGACTCAGTGAATTATATATAATAGCAGTTGTCCTTTTATTGTAAGTCACATTTCATATTTTACATTACTCATTCAACAGTGAGATATATAAACTCAAAATATGGATCTACATGGCTTTTATTCAAATTAAATGTATCTTTGGCATGCACAGAAATAGCAAAGATGAACACTTACTGTATCTCCAATCTTACTAGGCCACTGCATATATGAAAAAACACACCTAACCCTAAAAAAATCTAACAAAAGGTTTCTCAGCTGTTTTTGTAGTATTAGGTGTCCTTAATAACATACTAAAAGTTTACCAAAGTTTGACCACTAGAAAGGTGTAATTTTCAAGATGGCGTCCAAGATGGGCTGGAAGCCCTTAAGATATCCTAACTCCTTCGTTATTTGACCTAGCCAAGTAGTCTTGGTGTCTAACCCCATGTTTTCTGGGTCTATGAATCCATTGGACTTGTCTAAATTGCACTGACATGATTACATACTTATGGAATACATGATTTTGTGAGATTACTGTAAGGTTTTATCTTTGTTTGGGGTGAACCAGAGATGTAAACGATTTAGCATATGTCATGTAACTCCTACTCAGTACGTGTTTTTGGACACAGTCTTTTTGTGCTAAAACATAGACTTGACATTCAATGTAAAAGTTCATTCTGAATTAGCCTGAACAGAGGCCTGTACGTGAACTCTCCAAAATGGTCACTCATTTCAATTTGAATAAGGTAATACATGCATCCTAGATGTATATAGGTGACATTATACTAAACCCAACAAAACCAAATTCACAATTTTCAGCAATTCAGAAGATGGTGGAAGAGAATACTGACATTTGATATTGCTTGCCTCATTGAAATGTTGTTGGCAGCACAGTGTATACCATTTTGCTCAAACAAAATTCATCCTTGACTACGTAAACCCCCCCCCCCCCCCACCCCTCCTCCCTGGGAACAGTCATTTTCCCGCAGTCTTGCAACACCATCAAAGTTGCCCAAGACTGAATCATTGAACCTGCTTTGCTGTTCCAACGGTTCCTGATCATGTCAAAACTGAACAGTTTTCACTGGAAGATGTAATGAGCTATGAGCTCATTTCCTGCAGCCCTGTTCGAAGGAAAGGGTGACAGTTACGGTGCCATTGCACAGTCATATGCAGACTTTACCATACGCCATTATGGTAAAGCAACAGTTGTTTTTGAAGTTATAGCGAAGGTCCTTCCATTAAAGACAATACGCATCAGAGACACTCACCCCATCGTTAACATCAATGCAGAGACTGAGTTTGTGGGAAGAAAGGATGATTTTCTTTCCAGATCTTGCAACAAACAAGGACTTATCAATCTTATGACCGAGGAGCTGGAGAAGGGCTGCACTGTTATCAATGCATCAGGTGATGCTGACGTGGACATTGTTAAAGCTGCAGTCAAGGCCTCAGAACATCAGCCCACAACCTTGATAGGGGAGGATACAGACTTATTCTTCTCCTATCCTCTACTACCTCTACAAAGCAACTAAAGTGTACAACATCAGTGAGTTGAAAAACGTCCTGGGTAGTGACTTGTGTTCCCAGTTGCTGTTTATTCATGCCTTCACAGGATGTGATACAACTTCCCGCATTTTTTGTGTTGGCAAACAGACCGCAGTCCAGAAACTTGAGAATGGTGAATCAACCATCCAGTCCTGTGCAAATGTGTTTCTGCTCCCACATCAAGCAAGGATTGTCATAGAGGACCATGGGACCAAGGCAGCAGTGTTTTTTGGCAGAAAGAGTACCGATTCACTTGACTCTTTGCGCTACAACCTTTTTAGCAAGAACATTTATACAGCCAAATCATTTGTTACCCCAGAACATCTGCCTCCAACTGAGTCCTCAACCAAATACCACTGCCAAAGAGTTTACTTCCAGATCATGGTGTGGATTGGAAAGGTGGCACCCCTGTTTTGACTAATTTTACAGTACCACACAGTTCTAATGAATTTATTCTTTATTGGAATCAAAAGAATGGTTATGAACCACAGAAACCACCAACACTAGGCAAAACGATATGAGAAAGGAGAAATATGCAATTACTTAAGTAAAATTGTACTTACTTTCGCATAAATATGCTTGTAACCAATTGCTTTAATATATAATTGTACTTGTAATCACTTATCTATCATGCAAATATGCTCATTAAAATATTACATGGCCAAAACATGTATCAAGCACCAGTATTCCTGGTTTAGGAGGATAACGAAGGAGTAATGGTCATTTTAAGGACCTGACGGACGCCATTTTGAAAATGGGGCCTTTCTTGGAGTCAAACTTTGGTAAACTTTTAGGATGTTTTTAAGTACATCTGATAATACTGTAAACCACTGAGAAACCTTTTGTTAGGATTTTTTGGGGGTCAATCCATATTTGCAGCTGACTATACAGACAAAAACAATATTTCTCCAATTTGATTAAGAAGCATAAAATATCTCTTCAATTTTATATCTTCAATATAAAAAAAACAAACAACATGCAGACAATTTTTCCAACTATACCAATAACCATACAGATGTAAACAAACATGTACAAATCAACCATCAACAATGTCAATCAACACACACAAATGTGAGTGTAATGTACTCCTTAAGTTAACTTCCGTCCTCATAGCGTCAGATGTAAATTGCCTTTATGTGTAATGCTTTTGTCTCATACTTTCATGAGAGGGAATATGCAAATTAGGATGGCACATCACAGTATTTCATAAACTGCCAGGAGCCATTTTAAGAAATTAGGTGCAATGCTGCTCACTGGGTCTTTGGATTAGCACCACGGGTCACATAGAGATAACCTTCAAGAAGCAGCAGCGTTTCATTTGATTTCCTACAGGATGTGTTGGCTAGAAGCAATACAAATACAGCTGAAAACATTGCTGTAAAAATACTGCATCCTCAACCATGTAAACACAAATGTTCATTCTTCATTCAATTTGTTCGCTCTCTCACTCATAGCAAGGTGAATAATCTGCATGGTAACACGTACTCTAATATTGCTATTTAAATATGTAAATAAAATAAAAACAGCAGGCGACACATACTATGGGTTGTGCCTTTGCTGGGTCAGTGCAAACCACAGAAAAGAACTAAGATGGAGGTGTAAGCAGACAACGAGATAATACAAATACTTTATTAATTATATTCTTAAAAAAGCAGAACATAAGAGAAAGAAATATAAAGAAATGCAAGAAATGATATTTCTGAGACTTGACCCACAATTGTAGTTTGCTTATTGCTCATTTCCTCCCAAAAAACAAAACAAAACATTGGACAGTTACAGATGGTTTCAAGTGCAGATCCCATAGCTGGGTCAATCTGCTACAGTAGATTCTGTCTCAATGGGACAGTGGGTCCGTGGGTCAGTGTGTCCAGAGAGGTAAAGACTGCGATTCCAGTATTTCTCAGGTAAAGATGGCTCAGACTTTTAAGCATGTCTCTTTTTGGCTCAGTAGATGATGACAGAAGCGTGGAGGTTCACATTCAATATGAATAACTTGAGGTTGTATATACCATCCACTCCCTCTCAGCGAGACATCATTCGGACAAACTCTGCCAGAATAGGAAGTGAGATTTCTGATTTAGAATTTAAATATAATGATTGAATAATATGAAATGAAAATGAATATAATGAAAATGAATAATATTTTTTTTTCTTAATTTCTTCGTATGAAGATTATTCCATTTGCACCTGCAGTGTTTTTTAACTAACTTAATGTCACCCCATTTAAGGTGGTTTTATTACACAATCAAGAATGATTACACAAAAAACATTTAAGTGCCAAACAAATTGGGGCTTACCTTCAAAGTCAACATGCCCATCCCCATTCAAATCAATATCCCTAAGGATATCCTCCAAATCCCTGTTACCAACCTACAGTATTGGAATAAGACATGTATGGGCATATTTGAGTACATCAGAAAAAGTATTGAATACAATCATTAATAATTTCAGTAATATAATTACTATAATATATATATATTTTTTATTTTTAATGTCATTTTCACTTCTGGTCTTATTTGTATTTCTGGTAGAGGGCTTCAGTATCATAACACACCTGTTGGCCAAGCAACTTCTTCATAGCCTCTCTGAGCTCTGCTGTGCTAATCGCTCCATCCCCATTGGTGTCAAACTGAGAAGAGCAGAGGGAGGTCAAGAAGAGGCTTGAGCGAGACAGAACTATCTCTCTTTATCACTGTCATTTCCTTACCTCTTTAAATGCATCCTTCAGCTCTTTCACACCAATCATGTCTGCAGTTTCAGCAAGAAGTTTTGGACCCATTAACTCCACAAAGTCCTCGAAATCAACATGTCCCCCCACTTCAGAAAAACAAAAAGGATGTGATACAATAAAAGGGCATGTACTTGCAAGGTGCATGAATGTCAATACATGTTTTACTATGTAAACGAAACAGCAATGTTTTCTACATGCTTACAGTTCATGTTGATCTGTTGGCTCAGTTCTATCAACTCCATCTCAGTGGGCATATATCCCATGGTTCTCATACAATTCCCAAGGTCTTTGCATCCAATGAAACCATCTTTGTCCTTATCAAACTCCTGAAACGCCTCGCGCAACTCTATGGAGTGTTAACAGAAACAGAAAGAACGTGAAAATCCGAGCAGGTTACAGTTCCGCTGTAGACAAAAAAAACACAAACAGGTTGGTTGAAACAACTTACCGTCTATCTCCTCAGGTCTAAGCTCTCTATCCTGATAAAAAGACACAAGGGACAGTATTAGTAGACCAAATCAGAATTAGACACGTTGGTAAAATTAAGCTCCATATAAGGATATCTTATCTCATAATTAGATTAAACCTCTAGAAAACACAAAGGCAATGGCTGTAGTGACCTCTGAATGTGAACCAGAAACTTCCTCCATGACAATCTTCTGTCGATACTGGTATAATTCAGACAAGGGAAGAACACTTTATAGTACTGTGTGATGCTACTGGAATGTTTTCAAACATATTAATAGATACACGGATACAAACCTTGCATAATGACAGAGTATACCGGGAAACAGGCCACATTGGAGTGCACAAAAGAATGTAACAGTGTTCTTTTTACAGCTCTAGCTTACAATGAGAACAACCTTTAAAGGATATGGAGCACAGATGGGAGACAGACATATTCCAGAACACTGAGGGGTTAACAGCAGGAGCAATGATCAGTGTAAACAGAATCATCTGTGATGTCAGGTCCTATGAACTGTGTCTGACCAGAAACGCTGACACAGTTAATTCACCCAAAGTAGCAACTCTGCCAGATCATCTTACCGAACAAACCATGCTAACATATGATTCATAAATCTATGGATCCATGAGAGAATACTCTCTGACTGTCTCAACAGTCAAACTCCCCCAGATGTTGTCCTGACATCAGTCAAGATACAACATCCAAAAAACAAAGGATGTAAAAGCGTGATGCACTATTTCACTTATGATTATGCTCTGTTTCAGTATAATTTGTCACTGTCGTGTGTTAAGAGTATTTCAATTATTGACTGCTTTAAAGTATATGTGTTTCAGCCCAGACTTATGTACAGCCTGCTTGCTATCAGTCAGGCCCTTGCGCACAAATATGCAGGCTTGCCCCAATAAGTTGTGCATGAGAGCGCAGTTTTGTGCAAGGGCCAAGAGGGACTCCTGATTGGCCCCTTGACTCCCTCCCTGGCCCCTCTCCTCACAGCACTGCACCCCTCTGAGCCTCTTCTTATCACCCTGGGGCATCTTATCCAGGACGCCCAAGAAGGTACAGGTGGGGGGAGGGGGGGCAGAGACAGTGTTAGAGACCCATAGCACACAGAAGCTTTGGGACAGAATGGACAAGAGAGATGAAATTGAGAAGGAATGTGTGTATTGGCGACTGCAATGCAATAATGGTTGTTGTGTGCCGGATGTGCAATATTTTGACCTGTCAAAATTTTTCACTCATCTTAATGGAATAAACAACAGCTTTAGGGTTCGGGTTAACACTGCCTCAAGCCTCCTCATTCACTTAAGTGATATTTTATCAAGATAAGTTATCATATGCAGTGCAGTTGCCTGACAAAGTCATGAAAGATGCAATGAAGTGTTTACTTACACTAGATTTAGTAGATGAACCCATGTATTACAGTGCATGGCTTATTAATTAATTAATGAATTAATCAATCTATGTTTAATAATTTAGTGAGATAAACATAGACTGAGTAAGAGAGAATGTGTGAAAGAGTTTGAGAAGGAGAGAGAGGGGTGGATTGAGAATGAAAGAGAGACAGAGACATATAGCACACAACTGTTTTCACATCAATAAAAAAGTGTGTGGCCAACTTTCCATTCATTCATCATAACAGTTTACTGGATTCATTGTGTAGACTGTCACTTCAAATCTATACACTGTCAGACTTGGAGTAAACACACACAGGAGGAGAGAGAGAAAAGCAAGTGGATGAGAGAACCCGGTGGGACAGAAGAGAACATAGAAAAGCATAGAAATGTGCTCGTTCTCAATTAAAGCAAATGTTACGTCGAACTACTGTATGGTTGTACACTGCCAAATACATTAGTTTAAAATACACACCTATACATTTAGATTATACTTAGATGTTATATAAATTCTATATTTCTATAACGTAGCTGCAGACTGTGGTATATGTCAATACTGTTCAAATATGTAAGGCTGTACTATTTATCAAGCATTAAATATAATTGTTGGTAGGCTGAAAACTTGACCAACATGTTGATATCAACTGTAAAATATCTGAAGCCTTAGCAATAACTGCTAAGATCACCCAAAACCAAACTTTGGAATATACGACTTCTCTGTCAAACATGACAACAGACAAAGACATAAAATGGAAGGATTTAGAGAAAAAGAAGCACATGTGCCTCAAAGACCAGACCAAAAATAAACTTACCTTCTTGGAGATATTTTTAAGAGGTAATTTTATGCAGTTCCCCATGGCTAAGAAATTGTGTTCATATAGGAATTTAAAAAGACCACAAAGGCACTTTCCAAAGAGAGACTATGATTTGGGGCAGAGGATGGCTAACACAGAATTCAGTGACCCATGTGTACAGAGGAAAGACAAGTGAGCTGCTCAATACCTGAAGTTAGAGTGAAAATGACAATAACCACAGAGATGGGTGGAAAAAGAGAGAGGTTGTGTTTGAGAAAGGGGGGTGGGGGGGAGGGGGCTGTGCAAGAAAGTAAGGGAAGGATGGGTCTGTATAATAATACACCAAACATGAATACTCTGTCTCTCTCTGTCTGTCGATTGAGACGAGGTCACAGAGGGGAAGATATAGACAAACAGGAGGTGAGAGAGAGCGGGCAAGATAGGCAGTGCATTAAAAACCTATTCAAACCATCTTTTTATGCCAATAAGTGGGCTGAAAAAGCTATTTTGTTTGTCCTGTCACACATATGCTAACCGTCACATACAAGGATCTGTTAGGCCATGTCTGTTAAGGTGATCTGGTAATGTGTGTAAATGTGTCACTGGTGTTTTCCCTCTTTCATCCTCTCCATCACAGTTGTAAGAACGATCAAATTCATACTGAACATGTGGTGTGACTACCACCCTGATTCACAGAAAAGAACATAATATAGAAATTAAACACATTCTTCAACCTTTTATCATGATGAAACCCTTCCAAGTAACCTTCAAAGGGTAATGAACCATCATCATCATAGCCTCAACCTTTTCATCAATTCATGAATAAATATCAAAACATGCAAATATCTTTTGTGACCACTTCAGAGTTTTTTCTTTTAATAAATTATATGCCAACCTCTTTTCAGCTTTTAATTATCGATGGAGACTAAATTAATTTTGTGTGTTTCTATTGATGAATCATAAAAAATGTCACAAGAACGTACAGCAGGAATACAACATGTTGATTGTTTGAGAGAAACCGTTTGGTTTACTGTGGTCTGTCATCCCACCTTTTGGTTAGGTGGTGCTAAAGTCACACGGTTAATTGCCAGAGCTTAACACTGGATTAAAATCTATAATTAATGCCAATGATTTCCCAAAGGCTCAGGGAGATATTTAATGAAGATGATTGCAGAACACAATGGAAAACATGACAGTTAAATCATGCACCTGTCATCAATAGACCATAGCCTATGCTGTACACTTACACAGGTGCTATTAAGGGCTGATGGTCTACAATTATGTCATTCAGCTTCAATACTAATTATGTAGTCTACAGATTCTTTATGAAGTCATGTGTAGTCTAATTTAAAAAAAAAAGTATGTCAACTTCAGTTAAATTCAGACGAATGCTGAACTAAAATAAATGTGTTTATGGACACTTGAGAGCAAAATCATTAACTTTTGTGGCTCTTCATCTGGCAAGGCTCTTACCTGGCCATAGACCGAGTTGAGAATTGGGCGCAGATTAAAATCGGATGCTGAGGATGCTGCACTGGACCTCCGGGAACGGCGCGAAGATTTACTGGACAATGGGACCGGGGATGACGATGCTGAGGATGGGATGTTGGCATCTCCGCCAGTCAAAATGGCCTTGTGGTCCCTCGGTTCAAAGAAGGGCGCTGTGTCGTCGTTGCAGTCAGAGAATGACGGTGTTCTGGGAGGTAGATGAGTGGAATGGTGTGCAGGTGCGGGCCCGTCCCGAGTCGATTTTCTTCTGTGATGACGGTGTGAGTTTTGGGAAGATTTACAGCGTTCCCTTGATCTTTGGCTCACAGTTGGTTGCTCAGGAGAGTCATCCTTGGAGTGTGACACAGAGACATCAGGTGCGTGAGACCGGCTTTTACCCCGGGATGTTGCACTGTTCCGGTTACCGAGAAGGGATGGATGACACAGGGGTCTTCTTGCGCTAACGTCGCATTCGGCTGACCAGAAAGAATCCTCTGCAGTACTAGCCACGTGAGTAGCTGCGGGACGATGGTGATGGTGATGCCGGGGTTCTGTTGTGCAGTCAAGGAGGTGTGTCGGTCTCCTGCTAACCGCGGTAGATTTCAGCAGAGAGGTTGCAGATTCAGATTTTGGAAAGTAGCTCATAACTGCAGTCTTGTTTAGGCGTTGTTAATCAACGTTTTTACCGAGTAATTTCCCCGAATAGGCGAAATGCTGCATCAGTAACATAATAGCTGCCTTCTGAGCCGTCAGTAAAAGTTGCATTTTACCACCTGATTGCGCTATGGCCGCACCACTAGGGCGCGCGCAGACGCTAGTAACCAAATTCTGGGAGTGGACAATGTTCTTGTCGCGTCACCTTTTTTTTTTTTGCTAATGTGACCGTGCTTTAAATTTGGCACTACTCCCCATTAACAGGGAAAACATTAACTCAAGACCACGTCTTGGCGCATGACGTAAAAAGCTCAAATATTGTGCAACCACACATCTACCCGTGCCACCAACACGGTCTACTGTTGAAACAGACACATTTTCTATAATCTCAGTTTAGTCTGTAAGATTAAGTCCTCTTAAAATCTCGTTTCTAAAATATAAGAACCTGCAGAGGTCTACAGACTGACAAACATGGACAAATAAGTCACTGAATTTAAAACGAAAATCGGACATTTATTAAATATATTGTTTAAAATCAGCACAATGATAATCTATGAAGGAATAATTACACAATACTGTTGGTATGATTTAACGATCAATTATGTTAAATGTCACTAAACAATAGTAACACCACGTGAATTAACAATTAGAACATCAACTGATTTGAAATATTAACTAATTCCCACTTTCTGGTGAATAAAGAAAAAAGTACTATACTGTAAAAGCAGTTAAAGATAAATGAAATGCCATTTTAAACCCTTGTGGTTCTTAGTACATCAACCCTATTTACAGAAATACAAAGTTGATATCAAATCCAACCATATTACAACTATTTCTCAATTAGTAAATTTAACAAGTAACAAACATTTCTCCAGTGCAGCAACAGCACAGGATGCCTCGAGCAAATCATTTGACCTAAAATGTGCTTATCCAACCATGTTTTGTGAAAGCTGTATTGATTTTAAAAGGAGGACACAGTACACTTATCACACATGGGCAGGGATAATCACGCATTAAGGATTGTGTTTGTAAACATTTATGCAACATTTGACATTAGTTAGTCAAAGTCGTTAGCTGCTAAGAGAGGATACAGGGAGAAGTAAGGTTAGAAGACAACTGAGCATATATACACAGTGTGCTTGGGTACAGGTAGAGAAACTAAAGCTGTTTCCCATTCCCACTGTTCAATTCACACAACTTGCTCTCTGCTGTTTTCACACAATTACTCTCTGTCTCAGGTGTTTTTTTCACTCACTCACTCACTCACTCACTCACTCACTCACTCACTCCTCTTCTCCTCTCTTCTCAGCGTCCTGGAGTGAAAATGTAGTCCAAAGCCTGTCTCTCAGCAGCAGCCACATTAGGATGCCACAGGTCCACCATAAAGACAACTCTGGGACCATCCTCAGGACTCCCTGAAAACAGAGACGCCCAAAGTTGACAAACAGAACAAGCGCTAACTAAACCCTTCCCGTTCTCCCCACTCACTCCTCTCAGCGAAACCCCATTTTAACAGCTTCTACAATGACAGCACAAAGCAAACTTTTTTCCCGCCACCAGCTCTCCCACAAACCTCACCCTCATGGAAGGCCCTGTGCAGGAACGAGTCGTCAAAGAGCAGACAGCTGCCCTCAGACCAGCACTGTGGTTCGCCCCCAACCACCAGTTCACAAGAAGGGGGCACTTTGAGACCTGTGGAGGAAACACAGCAAAGGGTGATAGGCCATAAAATATGCCAACAGCTGGGGACATAATTACATAACATTACACCGCTCATGTAACACATCCATAGTGTATGTTTGAACAAAGACTTATGGTGCAAGCATAAACACTACAGAGCAAGGTTCAGGTGCCTCTATCTATGCCAGTACTATTTTTGTAAACGGATGCAGCCCTTTGGGCAGCTCCTACTCTCACCTAGGTGGCAGCGCACTCTGACATTGGTCGGGCCGTAATGCTCCGCGATCAGAGCCCCGGGGGTGAGCACAGAGAAGCAGGCGTTCCCAAACACGTTGTTAGCGATGAAGGTGCGCAACTGACCGAGCACTCGCCAGGCGCGGGGGCACCTCCGGGCGTTGAGGGCCAGTGGAGTGCCCTGGTTCACCAGGTAGAAGGTCCACCACTGTCCATGAGGGGTGGTGTTGGTTTTCCAGCCCGGAGGGAGGGCAGAGCCCGCCCTGGCAGGGGGGTGCTGGTAGATGTTCTCAAACTCAGCCAGCAGGGCGGGGAAGCTGCGCTCCAGCAGCTCTACATCGTGTTTCTGTGCGTCCCGGGAGAAGAAAGGTGCAGAGGGCAGGTCTGGGAGGAAAAACACTTCTGGTCTCTGGATGGTGGGCCGGCTGGTGAGGTAGCGGCCCTGGTCCCGCACCCCTTTGTGCACCCTCCCCATCCCGGACCAGGTGTAGCGCTTGGCGTAATCCTGCAAGCTGTGGTACAGCCTCTGGTTCAGACCCTCCCCAGTGTGCGAGCAACGGAAACACTCTGTGGACTGGCAGTAGGCGAAGCCATTCTGCTCCTCCACGCCGGACACCTGCCTCCCGTTTCCCCTGCCACCGCCCTCTGGGCTCAGTAAGCCCCCCGCGGCCCCTCCCACCCGACTGGGCTCTGTGCTGTAGCCCCCACGCAGAGGGCTGGAGCTGTGCTCACGGCCCACCCTATAACAATACCATACGAAGAGCAACAGCAGACACATAGCTGTGCCAAAGGCACTGGACTCACACTCCCTCATGGACTGCATTCCACCAGCCACCATCTCCCTAACCCACTCCAATGACCACTCCATCATAGAACCCTGTTGAGTTGGAGTTTTTTTTTTTTTTTTTTTTTTTTTACTGCAGTCGAAAAGGTCAGCGGGGGAAAAAAAAACTTTCTTAACACTGATTTCGAATGACAAAATTCTCCCTGTGTGTCTGTGAGCTGGGTTTCATGGAGCTCCTATCAGGCCCCCTGAGGTGTGAGTCTGACACTCTCAGACAGGACACACACACCCTGTTTCCGATCTTAACATTTTAGCACTCGAGGGGGCGATCCCTCTGCGGGGTGTGCGGTATTTGTGCGGCTCCCTTCGTCCGTCATTGGGGCGAATGCAGACAGACAGCCCACCTGAGGGAAGCTCTGTTCGGCATCAGGGGAAAGAAAAAGAGAGCAACAAAATGATATTAAAGACAAGCTTTTCATCATTAATGTAGCTAACATTACAACTGCAATCTGCATCGGTCCACCCTCCCCCCCTCCCCCCAACCTGCCTCCTCACCCCACCCACACACCCCTGAGAAACACCTGCTGAAACCCACACACCACCCTGGACACGCACTGACTGCATTGGCTACACACACACCGTACACACACAGTGAAGATGACATTTTGAAATTCAGCCCTCTAAACACACACAGGCTACACCTCCGCACTGCACTGTACAAAGCCATGAGTCATGAGCACATTGCTGCATTTAAACACTAGAATCGCTCTCACTATATAACCCTCTCTCAATATCTCCATCTCTTTAGCTCTCTCTCTTACACTCACACGATTACGCAAATGTGAATAGACAGTGATGGTATCCACCCACATGAACAAGTAGCCTAAAGCCTAAGAGCTTTGTAGGCTACACGTTGTATGTTGAAGTCATTTTTTTTTTACAGCGTTGCTGACATCAAGTTAATTGGGATAAATAGGCTACATGATGTAAACAAAACATGCGACAAAAGCATCACCAACCAAATAATTATCTGTCACTGCAAGATGCTCCAACCGCAATCACGTCACGCACAAGTCAGACTGTAATAACATAAACAACTGCCAAGGAGAAAGAGAGAAACTTCCTTATTCAGCTCCTGCATATGCCACCGCACCAACAACGGTTTGGCTACTGCTTGGACAGAATCGTTGGGAACCCCCAGTCCAACAAGACGCTCCCACACATTCTTCCGCTCTGCCAGGTTCAATCATTGCTTCAAGAACTGCGCTGTTAAACATAAAGCATATGGGCCCATCCACAATGTCCATCTCTCTCTCTCTCTCTCTCTCTCTCTTTCTCTCTCCTTCTTTCCTCGTTCCTTGACACCCGCCAACTCTATTTCCCATAGCCTCCTCCATATCCCTGCCCAGAAAACCCATGCGCCTGCCTACACACAAACCGTAGTCGGTTTTATGGGATACTAGTCGGCCATCAAGCTGTCTTCATAAACCCCGACAGATGCTATAGCTGTCGTAATATAAAGCACCAAAAATAATTATTCCAATAACATTCATTATTATAAGGATATTAATTCCAGCTATAATAATAATCAGGCCTAATAATAACACAGACATTGTTCAATCTCACCTATGTTTCATCTTTGTGGATCATAGGCTACATACTTGTCAAATGTCCACGGTTCGCCTTTCTGCAGCAATAACCACGTATAGTTGTCTATGACCGACGTCGTTCATGTTGCCCCATTCCGATAAACTAAGAAATCTGCGTTCACCGCGGTGCAACAGGAAGACAGTCGAAGAGAAAGGATTGACGGATATCACCAGCGCATCATAAAGTGGGCCTATTCGTATCTTTCATTGAGGTTGTTTCAAGTCGCTGAACTACAATCGTCGAATTTACGAAACAATAAATGTTAACCTAGTCCCAGGTCATGCAGCTATCAAACTCGGAATCTCACTTGAAAGACTGCTCCAACAGAAGCAGCGCTTGTTGACTTCACAGTAAAACGACATTTCCCAGATTCATTGCTAGTCTGAGCAGCGTCCAATCAGAATCAATGTGCCGCGAGTCCGGTGTTATAATGCAGCCACAAGCATTGAAATTATGGCAAATTACCTTTTTTTCTTTCTGGTCATGATCTGTTCGTGCACACACTACATATCACCCTGTTCAGAGGTTGCCTATGTTGTGGGATTGTTTGTCTTGTTTAAACAAACAAACAAACAAACAAACAAACTGGTGTTTCAGATTAGGCTAATAGCCAGAAGTGTTCTCGACCAGGTGTAACTCCATTGCTCTAATCCCTCAACAGCTCCACCCACCACATATTATTATTTACTGTAGTTAAATAGGCCAGATAATTGCTGACATGACATGACTCACCAATTTATAGGATTTCTATCCCTCTCGCGCGCTCGTAGCGTCTGGTCCTTAAATTGTCTTAAGGGGTGGAGATTTCTACCCATCTGTTCAGGGGAGGTCTGAGACTAGACTTTTTAGTTTTAGTGAGTGCCGCAGTGGGAATTGACGACTATGGCTAGATCAAAGGCTAGGTTATACACATGTTTGTCATTAACTGTATTATGCGTTATTATTATAATAGTTTGTATAGCTGTGTCTGTGAACCGCGGGTGTCCCGAGGAGGTGTATAAACACGCAGCCGTAGCTGCAGACTCAGAAACATGCTCAAAAGTTGGACGGTAAGTGTTCTGAATTTGTTCCGTTGGTTATTTTGATATAGGTCAAACTGTTTATAGGCTACTTAATTCCATTCAGACACGAGCGCAAAGAGCGCACAGGTTTGGATAGCTTGAGGTGTGTGGTTTCAGTTATAGTTTGTTAGATTCAGTTATTAAACAATTAATTGAAAGGGTCTGTAATGCTCTTATGTGAGGTATAGCCTATTACCTTTAGGTGCACGTATACTGAACGACCCATTCATGATCTGGGGTAATGAAGAAGTAGACTGTTTGTGCATTAAGTAACCTGATAAAAAGTCGGGAAACATTAACTTTTCCTATTGACAGAACCTTTCTAAATTGTTTCCAGAAACATCCTGCAGAAAGGAGGATCAGCAGTAGATGGAGCCATTGCGACTTTATTATGCACTTCTGCCATCCACCCACAGAGTATGGGCATCGGCGGGGGATCTATATTCACAGTGATGGATAGCAACGGTATGGGACGTAATTCATCAGCTCAAGTGAGAGATCCATGCTATAAACACTGCTGATTTAAACATGTATTTGGGTTATATAGGTGTTGTCAAGATCATTAATGCTCGAGAGCGTGTCCCTAAGAAGTTAACAACGGACTTACTGAGCGAATGTCCTCAAACAGGTAGGCACACCAAAATTCCGAGTTATTTTATCTTAGGGTGAAACAAAAGGTGTTTCAAGCGACTTGCAGTCTTCACAATATTTTTACTTACAGTCTGAAGTGCCTGCTCAGACCTGCCCACCCGCCCCCAAAGCCTCTTCTTTGGGCCAGCTTCCATTTTATAGGCTCCAGTTTGTTTTGATGGCCACTGCCCATTTACCCTACTTCTCCAGTCATTGCCAGAGGCAGATGGTCTTCTTCTCTAGCCCTCCCCCTCCTCAGAACAGTCTGATCATATACTGACAAAACAAGAGCCCTGGTATGGCTAAAGCAATGACATAACAGAACATGCTGAGTTCAGAGCCAAGGCCACACACAAAGAACAACTGTGTGTTGTTCAATATTTGTTAAGCAAACTATTTTTCTCTTCTGTGATATGTAAAGTCTTCATGAGCTTGACTCAATATGCAAAATCCTGATCAGTATGAATGTGGAGAACGCTTTCATTATTTCCAGCTCTTATTTTCTTATCTTATTTTCTTTCCAGGCAGCCTTTGGATTGGTGTGCCTGGTGAAATTCGTGGGTATGAACAAGCCCACCGACTATATGGGAAACTGCCCTGGGCCAGTCTCTTTCAACCCACTATCCAACTAGCTAGAGATGGATTTCCTTTACCCCCAATCCTGGGACGTTTTGTCCCTTTAGCTGACAGGAACGACACACCAGCATTACGGTGAGACACAGTATTTGTACTCCCAACATTTCAGCCTTCGTAAGGAAAGACTGGGATGGGGTTGGGTGACACGGTGGCATGTGTCATTTCTAGTTCTTACTCACTGTGATAATGTTCCCATTAGTATTGCTTTGTCTGATTTGTCTTTGCTTTGTCTTTGTTTCCCAGCCAGCTGTTTTCAGACAAGGATGGGAACATGCTAAAGGTTGGCGATACTCTGAAGTTTGAAAAACTAGCTGATACTTTGGAGGTCATTGCCAACCAAGGGGCAGATGCTTTTTATACAGGAAAAATCGCTGAAGATTTAGTCCGAGACATTAGAGAATCAGGTAAAGTACAAATTAATATTCTGAATCCCTTCCCTCTTCCATTCTGATAAGGCTGCCCCACATAGTTATCGGATCTCCAGTGGACAAATCGATGTTGTGAAAGAAAAAAAATCTATTGGAATCTAATTGAGCTGGAGCATGAATGTATTGAATTTCCCCCTTACTGCCTCTCAGGCGGGTCACTGACGATGGAAGACCTGCAGTCCTTTAAGGTCACAGTGACCGATGCATGGACTGTTCCCCTGGGAGAGTATACGATGCACCTCCCGCCACCCCCAGCAGGAGGCGCTATCCTCAGCCTCATTCTCAACATTATGAAAGGTTAGAGTTGCAACACCAAAGATCTAGAACCTTCCTACATGAATTTGGATCCGGACAGAACGAAGACATCCAGTTTGATCGCCTAATATTGTTTTGACCATTTAGGACAAAGCATCACCATGAGTGTATCCTACTGACAGACGATGCAATGTCGTTGCTAATTAGATACTGAAGACGCACAGCATCCTGACAGTTCAATCCGTGTTGATCTTTTCCTAATGTCATTGTCTGCAGGATACAATCTGGACGCCACCGCAGTGATGGGTGAACAGAAGATCCTCACCTACCACCGCTACATAGAAGCATGCAAGTTTGCCAATGGACTCAGGAAATACATACGCGATCCTCAGTTCAACCCAGAGGGGGTACGTTTTTGTATAAATTGCTGGAGATGGCAAGGAAGTCTGTCTCCATTAAGATCAATGCCAAGGCTGTAACAAAAACATTGATGGTTTTATCCGTTTTTTGGACGGAGCAGTCTCTGGGTCATGTAAACCCTCAGAGGAGATGTTAATGCTGGCAGGTGTGGTGGGGATGTTTGTCCAAATCCAACTCCTCTTACGGCCATCCAAAAAACATTGACGTTAGCTTCTCTGGGTCCCAGGTCCAACACAATGATCCCGAGGAAGAATGTTGATCTCCCTAGAATTGTTTAATTCCCTCTCATTCCACACCAAAAGAAAGTATTGTTTTGTTCTTTTTGGGCAATGTGGGGAAAGGCATTACCAGTGGCCTGGGCCAGCCTGAAAACAGAGCCACAGTTTTATTGAGCTTTCTCTATAAGGGTCAGCTCTCACCAACAATGCAAAACAAAGCTCAATTAAGGTACTGCAATCAGTCACATATAATGTCTTCTCATTGTGTTTTTTCACTTTTTTTGAATTACATTTTTCTACTGAATCTGTGTGGCTTTCAGTCATTTCACTATGGATCGAATCATCATTTTAGGGAGACAGTCCTAACAATGTCCCCATCTTTCTTTAGAAAGCATTCAACTTCACAAAGCAGAACTTTGCTGACCACATCAGGAGTAAGATCAGCAGTGACAGGAGTTATGATGACCCGTACTATGATGTCACTCCATACGTGGACAGCATGGGGACCACACATGTGTCTGTTCTGGCTGAGGATGGGAGTGCAGTATCTGTCACCAGCACCATCAATCACATGTACGTTATGTATGGTGTCTGGGTGAATATTATCGGTATAATCTCTGCATCCAGATGATCTGTAGATAAATATAAAAATACATTTTCTCATCACAGATTTGGATCAAAGGTTGTCTCTTCAAGCACTGGCGTCATCCTCAACAACGAGTTGTCGGATTTCTGTGGGAAGGCCGATCACATTGTTGCTGGTAATGCAAATGAACGCAAATGAAACTCAAGCCACCCTTTCCTCTAAATTCTTTATGGTATTCCTAACCTTTGGTTCTTTGTGAAGGGGGCTCTGTAATACAGTACGCCCTTTTGTTTTCTCGCAGGAGAGCAGCCCCCTTCTTCCATGTCTCCTGTTGTGCTACATTCCAAGTCTAAGACTCTGGTGATTGGTGGGTCAGGTGGAAGCATGATCACCACTGGGATGGCTTCGGTGTGTGTTCAGTGTGTCCACATCATGTGATCAACACACATTTACTGTACATAGATCACGTGAAATCCCACCCCACTGTATGTTCCATGACACACACTCAGTGTCCTTAACTTGTCACGCCGTGGACAGAAGGACTTTGTTCTTCCTCCTCATGCTGTTCGTTCTCTGTCTCTTTCCCAGACACTTATGTACCATCTGTGGTTTGGAAAAAGCCTACATGAAGCTATTTCAACCCCTATTGTCTTTGTGGATTCGACGAACGCGCTGAAATTTGAACCAGACTTTGACAAGGTACAACATTTACATTTACATTTACATTTAGTCATTTAGCAGACGCTCTTATCCAGAGCGACTTACAGTAAGTACAGGGACATTCCCCCGAGGCAAGTAGGGTGAAGTGCCTTGCCCAAGGACACAACGTCAGTTGGCTTGACCGGGAATCGAACTGGCAACCTTCGGATTACTAGCCCGACTCCCTCACCGCTCAGCCATCTGACTCCCTATTACACATAGTTGATATGAACTTCCAGAACGTTCTGACATGTAACTGGTCCAGCACTATGCAAGGTGTGCATGGCACAGGTCCACCCCCTGTCCAATCACTAACATCGTCTTCTGTTCCCTAGTCGGTCGTCGAAGCTCTGAAGGCTCTGGGACACACAGTGAAGTCGCAGAGTTATTTCTTCAATGTGGTCAATGCCGTGAAGAAGGAGGATGGGTGCATCCATGCGGTTTCCGATTCAAGGAAATTGGGCAAACCAGCTGGGTACTAAGGTACTGTCAAACGACCGCCGAAATATGCCAGCAGACCGGCGCTATCGCATGGCTGTCATACCACAGACAGAATATGAGACTTCCTTGTTCCTGTTTTAGCTGACTCCCAGGTCGTGCCTGTAATGAAAGTGATGAGTGCTTCAACATCCCCCTGAAGGTCAACAGCTGGTGACACTGAGCTGCAAATGGTACTGTGACAGTGTTTTAAATACCAGGTTATTTGTCCTTGTTCCTTGTGATCTTTTACTTTTAGTATATGCTATTACTGGAGAACATGATGTTCCACTGCTATAATGTATCCATCTTGTCGAATGTATGTACACTGTCTAGTATTTGTAATGTGCCAACAGATGTAAATGTTAAATTTGTAACCCTTTTGTTTAACTCTTATTTAACAACAGCAGTGGCTCCCTCTTAAGCTATGGTGTTTTGGTGGTGTTTTATGTATATGAAGTGTTTAAAACTTCTTGAAGTGAATGCCTTGCCATGGGGCTTACAGTATAGATGAAGCATATTATAAGCAAAGCCTTAGCAGTTGCTAAGGGACTTTAAAAATCGAATGTTATTGTTGAATCTCAGCGGGGAATCAGTGGGTTGGCCGCCCATATTTTATAAGCCGAGCTCATCCCTATTGAAATCTACTGGGTATTTTTGTAGTTCTGTGCCATATTTTGAAAAGAGCTGTCAGTCAGTTATGTTTTGTACTGGAGCATACGGATCTGGGAAAGATAATCGGATCAGAAAATGACTCACAACCGATACAAAGCTCTTTCCTAATTCAAAGTTTTGGAATAATATGTCATTGTGGATGTGTATCTCTGACTTTCTGATTCTATCAGGTGCCGATAACAATGAATGTTTTCATATGCATTTTTGTATTTTATTTCGTATTGCAAACTCAGTGATAAATCAGTGATAATTAAATCACATCAAATCAGTTCAGTTGGTAATTACTCAGTCTAATTAAATAGACTGGGTAGTCGTATTAAATATTAAAGACTTTAACATGTATTGAAGACATTGTTATTTGTTTCTAGCAGATGATTTCCCTGTGGTATTGATTAGGTAGAGTATTTTCCAGGTGACTTATGTATGTATCTGTAGCCTGGCCCCATGGTACTCAGCCCTAAGTGGTGTGACAGTCACAGTGCTGTGACCTTCTAGGGACCCCCTGGTGAAAATGTCACATTACCATCTCTGCCAGCAGGGAGCAAAGGCTGGGCAGGATCGAGGGCTGGGACACCAGACAGAGACCCAACCTCACCCCGGGCGTTGAGGGCAATTCACGTCTTTCTCTAAGGGGACCAATTACCCATTGATGAATGGCACACAGAGAGCCCACCATTTCAGTCCAGACGTCTTCTTTATACTGCCTTTAATGTGCATGCGGACCTGTTCTGATAAGAGACTACATAGGTCCACACATCCTGTTTCTCCCATTAAGAAGCTGACCTGCAGAGACATCAAGTGATTAACAGCCCCTCATATCCTCCCCTGGCCAGCCCTAACATTAACTCTCCAGACATAACAAATCAATCAACGCTAGCACACAGTCTCACCCACACAGGCTCTGGAGACTGAAACGTCCTTTTCTCAGTCTGGAACACATCAGCCTGACCAAACCAACACGGTACCTTTGATTGTTTTATTGGCAGTTAATTGTCATTCACAGTCAATGGCATGACAAATACAACTAAGAGAGTTGACAGAGAGTATAACATTGACACACAATGCAATGAGTGACCTAAGCAGACAGCTAACAGTAAATCTATTGACACAGAGAACGCTTTAAAACATCTTGATTTTATATATATAAACATACACACAATTTACAAGGTGAGCACATATCTGTACGATGTACTGAAAGCTGAATTTTCCCAACACAGTGTGCATTTAGCTCAGAAGTCAGATGGTGAACATTATGTATAGCCTTATTAAATGTCCACATTGTTTGTCTCCAAATTGGAAAGCTTGGCGGGCTCAGCTTCACAATTAGAATAATTACTGTAATTGACAATAGACGAAACACCAAAACAATAGATACGGCAATTATTAGACATTATACAGCTTTGAACTTTCACACGTTATACTGTTTTAGATATTAGCTTAATGACTAATATTGATCACAAAATGTACATTAATCTGAGTTTATAAAACAGACTAGAAGTTATAATGAGACTGAAAGAGTACAAGTTCTTGCATGTTTTCCCAAAGTGCATTGCAGTGTGAAGTAGCATTATGTGCTAAAACATCTCAACTTATTTTTAAAACATTCTGGTCTTCAGTCAGAATAAACATGTATTATTACTTATTATTTAACAGTCAAGTTCCTCTTTGACTATAAAGAAACACAAGAACTAGAGTACTAAACATTGATGAGTTCATTTATCATAGATGCAGTATGGCAGTTTGTAGTGTGGGCAGTATGGAGCACTCAACTATGATTTCATTTGAGGTAGCCTTACTTCAAAGAGAATCAGTGGTCTTCCCTTGGGGTGTTGTCATGGCACCCTGTCATTTCTTTCTGAAAAAAGTGTGGTGGGCACAATAATGACAATACAACCACCAACCAAAATGAAGAGGTGAATCTCAGAGTTTTGACAACTGCAAACAATCAGTGACAGCAGTCCTTTGTTGAGTCCTACCTGTTGTCTTCTAAGATGGCTTTGTTCACCACCAGTGCACAAAAATAGCCTGTGGAAATACAACAGAGCCATGTTTTGTGTCATCATTTACATCTACACAAGTGATGCGTGGGTATTCACAAGTGGACATTTCGAAAGGGGGGGAAAAAGCAAAAAGTCTTGACTTAGCAGTTTTGCCGGCGTCACGTGACGGGTCGTCGGCTCTATAGTCTGTTGAACTTGTTTCATAGCCTTTGTTGAGAGATTAACAGAGAACACACAATGTGGAGCTAGGCCCTGCCTGCCAGAGATAGTCTCAGTCCTGGTAGAGAACCCAGAGGGATCTACTGCTCTTAAACGAAAGCGCAGCTCCATTTCAACCACCAGCAATATGCTGCTCCTCTGTCAAGCCATCTGATCTTTGGACCTAGGGATCTTTCAGCTGCCACTGAAAGAGAAGGAGAGAAAGCTCGCCCTTTTCCTAAATTCTTCCAGCCCCCCTCCAATGAAACCGCACCTCGTTCCCAGGAGCCAACACAGTAAGTCGCCGTCACTTTACGTCACTTCCTGTTTTCTCTGTGGGTTGTAGGGTCGTAAGGATGTTTTGAGATAATCTGGTGGCTGTGTGGAGGCAAAGCTCTTGGAATGTGTGGCGCTGAACTCCCTCGGTGCCACAATGGGTGCGTGGGCTCATAGTGTGAGGGCAAGATGGGCAAGGTAGATACTGAGAGCTATGGGAAGACATCAACCACAGCTACGCTTTAGCCAGGGGAGCGCGTCTGATCACCTCTCACAGTAGTGGAGGGTGAAGTCCTTCGAGGCTCTCTTCCCCCCCAGTCCCCAAGGCTCCAACTCCAGCTTATCCCCCGCGTCGTTCTCCTCCTCCTCGTCCTCGTCCTCTTCGTAGTGGCTGGGCTCCTCTATGGAGGTCTCCATGTGGTAGCTGTAGGGCTGGCCCTCGGTGTATTCGTAGATGGTGGGCAGGCTGCTCTTCAGGCTGCAGCGTCTGCGCAGGGCCACAAGCAGGGGCTGAGGCATGGTGAAGATATCGACGTTGTTGCCCAGGTCGATCCAAGCCAGGCTGGAGAACTCCTTGGGATCTTTGAGGATCTCCGTGAGGTCTTTGACTATGTCCAGGGTGAGCCGGTTGCCGTTGAGGGCCAGAGTGTTGAGTTTGGGCATGGATCCCAGCGGGGGCAGAAGGAGCCGGAGACTGTCGTCCTGGAGTTCAGTGAAGCTGATGTCTACAGCCACCACGGTGTCTCCGTTGCTCTGTAGGTAGAAGGCCACGTGACGGACGTCTCGATTGGAGAGGGGAATACCAGACAAGTCTACCGTGTCACTGGAGAGCTTTTTCTGCAGGGTTGTCTTGAGACTGTAAAGGACAACGGGGGGGAAAAAAAGTATAAAAGTTCATTTGAGTTTAAAACACATTGGGTGATAAAAACACATTGGGTGATAAAAATACAAGCTCCTTTTCTTAGTTCTGTGAGGAGGAGATTGAAACAGGGGTGATTAATATGATCTGGTATTTGTGTTTTAGCTTTATGCGTGACCTGGGAACATGGCCCTTGTGTCATATTTAGTTTCCTGTGTTGTATGAAGGAGTGGGATTGGACAGGCGTCGAGCGGAAGGCTGACATAGATTCTCCAGCATGAGGATTTACTAGTGTACACAGTAGAGCCAAAACATCCGACGCAGCCAACAGCCCAAGATAAGAGCACTGAAAGAAATATACTTGAATATTTCTTTCTCTTTTCCTCCTTTCCTCTTCCTATATGTTGCATGTATACATACAAAATCAAAAGGCCAAATATTTCGTTTTTCTTTAACATTTTAAGAAAAACAGTACACTTAATTTCACTGGCAATTTAAACTACAACTGTATTGCTGATACTGATTGCGTATACCCTGGCTAAGAATTTTGTAAAGGGGAATGATTGGGTTCCATTTAGCCTTAATAAGATGCTGAAATTCAATAATCTCCTCTGTAGCTAATCAGCACAGCAGTGGATGTCTATGTCAGTGCATGGCCTGTCAGACAAAAATCCTCCTGCCCTTTTAAAAGGTGACATTTGTGTGATCTAAGTATCTGAAGCTAGATCGTATATAAAAAGGTGTGGACTTTGATGTTGTTTCAACACTTTACTTTCTTGTGGTGGGACCAGACAGTCCATCTATTTTCTTTCTATCTATTGAGACAGAAACAGCATAATATACTGCACAGTACAGAGCCAAACTCATTACGCAATGCCTCTAAATCCTCTGCCCACATCCAACAAATATTTTATATTTAGTCGGTACACGAAAGTGATTGACCGATCCCCCTCCGCCGTTTGTTTGATAATGGTGTGGTCCACTAAAGCTGAAGTATCCTGGCTGCTTGATGTAGTATTTGTTTGACTTATGTCTACAGCCACATATATTACCCCACCTGCCTTCCTCCTCTCTCATACAGCCCATAGAGAGGAGCGAAAACATGTCGACATTTATGATAGGCTCTACACAGTGCAGGAAAGTGTCCATTCATTCATCCCAATGTCTGTCAATGAGCACCAGACACTGTTCGGTGTCATGTTTACCGTCACCTGATATAAGACCGTCGTAAACGTTGTTACTCCACAACGACACAAAAGAATCATGAAGCATAAAAGCGTAGCAGTCTATCACTGGATGTGAGTAAAGGATCTGGATCTGTCACTGGGGGTGAGTAAAGGGCTTGGATCTGACCGTGTGGAACCCAACAGACCAACTGTCACATTCGAAGACCCACGGAGGGAGACTTACAACACAAAAGAATCCGTATCCCCCCAAAAATGAACAGAGAGACGACTTACTGACAGAAGTCCCATGCCCACCCCTCTCCCCCCTCCCCCCCTTCCCCAGCTCTCTCTCTCTCTTTTGTTGACTCGATATTCATCTCCCATGGCCTTTTGTTAGGCCAGAACCTCATCTCTCCGTGACAGCACATAACAAGTTTTAATGGCTGCCGGCTGCCACTGCTTTCCTGCAGGTGTGAACAGACCCTGACCATCCTATTCCCATCTCCCCGTACCGAGGGAACAGAGGGAGAACTGCTAATGCACCCTCAAAGAAAAGCCTCTTTCATCCTACAGTCGCTCCCCCGCTAGGACGTTTTCTACATCAGGAAATTGGCTATTTATTTTATTCTGCTATTCTTGGGGTATTATTTTCTATTTCCAGATAGATTTTATGGCCGTAAAATCAATTTTAGCTTCTCATGGGGGTCACTGTTTTTTTATTTTGCTGGGCTTGACACAGTCACAGTCTTAAATATCTTCAGTTGGTGTTGAGCACAAATGTAACAAACTACTTACAAGGATTCAGGCACGGTCACTATAGATGTAGCAAGATATTTGGACTGCAGATGGAGTGAATATAAAGTTGGTAGAAATAGCTCTATTTAGTGTCAAGTAGAGAGCACTAGCAGATGGCTATGAGAGGCATAGTGTTGTGCACCACATTTACATAATTTCTAGGAGGATTCCATTTTCCCCTCATGTCCCCCTAGGGCTATTATAGCACTGGGCACATTATTTTGTTTTTACAGAGTCATTAATGTTTAAGCTTCACTCTATTAATCATTCATTTGCCTCAGAGGCCCATGAAAACTGCACTGAAGAAGCAGGAACAGAATGTCAAATCAAGCCCCACCCAGCAGTGAATCTTCCCCGCTCTGCTGACCTCCAGGCCCTGCACTGTAGGTGTGTCACCGCCCACTCCCTGACTGTCTGTGGGGCTGGGGAGTCAACATGAGTCAGACAGCTACTGACATACCTCGCTAGCAGATGTCATGCTCTGTTGCACCTACTGTGTGCAACATACGTGTCATGTAAGGAAAAGCCACTGACAGAATTCTGTACCAGAGGGCTCACACATTGTATGAGTTTACATATTAAATACCAACACTGCAGCATTCTCATATGATGGAGAGGCACACAAAAAACTCTCTATTTGTCGTGACTAGATCCAGCTCAGCGAAAGGAGAGAGAGAGGGGAGAGAAGAGCTGTATAACGGGGTAACCGTATAATCTAATGTGAGGAGATTGGTGTGGAAAACACTGAGATTGCGCTGCCACTTTCAACTTGAGATTCACAGATGTGGGTTTATATATAGACCTGTCACTACAGAGGGCTGTCTTTCTAAAAAGAAGAAAAATAACGGAGTCTATACGGCAAGCTAGGAACTTGACAACAGGCAGACAGTCATCGAGATATCAGTTATGACTTACATTGTGAAAACATTGCATTCACATTTGGATAAAAGATGGAGATGTTATTAGGGTCACTCATGTATAAGACTAGGGCTAGACTCTAAACTATTGAAAGGATAAGTTTGATAATTAGTTCACAGTCGTATTATTTTAGACATAACAATGTTTGTACAGAATTTAGCAGTAGCAGTGCCATGTTAATACCAGATAATGTGGGTATTAAAAATCCAGGGGTATTAAATACGTAATCCATTTTTAGAGAACTGTGAGTGCAGAAAAAAACGTAGGAGGTTTGATGTTAGCTGTGTAAGTGTAGATTCTCTCAAGCTGAACCAGGATGGGGGTTTCTGACAAATTCTTGTCCTGCATGTCTCAGACAGCGTCAGACAGTCTCTCTCTCCTGGTTTTATGGTTTTATAGAGCCAACAAAATGACTCAACATTTGAACCTTTCGGTCAGTCTCAGTTTTACCTACTCTCACCCCTCGAGTGATGTAGAGGTCCATTGGTTAATGAAAGGTTTCAGAATCAAAGAGGTATCAAGTTCTATCCAATCCACTCTATCCAATTGAATTGATATTCTCTCGATGTCTCTCCACTCTGATACCTATGGCTGAGTCACTGTGAGTCCTCACCAGACTGCACACTTTGTCTTGTTCCTATTCTCCAGTATATTCATGTTCAGAAAAGGTATTATTTCTACCGTCTATCAATCTGCCAAAAGGAAATTACCGTAGCAAACATAATTATACAGTTCCTTCGACAGGCTGTTTTATTAATATACCCACGATTTTCATATTTGCTTTTTGCAAACGGATGTCATTTGATTGTACTAACACGAGCTCATACAATTTGATGTAATCCACATACCCCAAAAAATCATTTTTGCCCGTTTGTTCACTGTGTTGAATGTGTGTGAAAAGGTGTCAACCGCACACAGATGTTACTCACTTACTCACAAACACTCTAAATACACCATCAACATTGTTTTTGAGACCTGAACGCAGCTACCTATCGGTTTGATACATCGGCAAGGGGGAAGTCAAAGGAGATTAATCAGTGGTCACTGTGTTGAGACGGGCTTACCAGGCCTGGGATTTCCGTCGGGACATGCTCTGTCTCAGCCACTTGGAGTGTGGCGTCAGGTGGTAGATCAGCTGTCGGCAAATCTTATCGGAGGACTTTATGGTGTCAGTGTCCTGGGGGGAAGACAAGTCGGAAAAATGAATTCTACAAAAAACGTACAGAATGAAAAGGGTAACAAAATGGTTACAAGACCTGTCAAGCAACGGTTTTTCCAGTTGACCTTTTCAGCACACTTTTCTTTTCAGTTCAGGATGATTTTTCATGTTTAGTCAGGTCAAACAACAGTAAAATTGCTCTGCAAACAATATCATCTACAGTCCCTCTACCCGTGCTTGCTTGATAGGGACACAACAAATAGGCCCCGAAAACACTTCCAACACTCCTAGTTTAGGCGTTATTATGAATATGAAAGAGGAGCTGTTATTGTGTCTAAGCTTGCTGGAGCTAGCTAATATAATAACAGGCAGGAAAACAGCAAGGATGGTGTAGAGAAAAGAAGGCGAGATTCAATCCAGTCTCTGGTAAAAAAAATTCTGTCTTGTTAAATCTATCCATTCTGTTTAGGCCACCACCGTTTCGTAACTAAAAGATTAAGCCAGTGAATTGTTCTAACCAATCCCTCAGTGCATGCACAACATGGATTTGATTCCCCTGCTTTGTTCTGCTGGTTGTGTAAAGAATAATAAAGCCCTAAGACTCCCGGCTGAGGGACAGCGTCATGGAAGTAGTGTCGTGGAAAACTCACCTTCTTGGGGCACTGCATCTCCCGTGCAAGGCTCAGCAGCAGCTCGTGAGAGATGGGGTCCACCAGGTTGAGGAAGGCAGCATTCTTATATAAGATGTCATTTAGAGATGTGCCTTCCAATCCCAGATCCTGCCAAATCCAATACAAAATACCCACAAGTCTAAGTGGTTTGCAGAAAGATGATTAAAAAAAAGGGCTCAGATATTTGTAGCATTTTTCAAGACAATGATTTCGATTTAATCTGATCAGAGTTAAACGCATTCTGGTTCAAGGTCATGAGTTTGTGATAAAGAGGAAATAAAGAGTTCTGGGCAAAATGTGATGGTGGGTAGCAGCTTTAAAAAGTACTCAATACTTTTTAAAATAATTAATTGAAAGGAGTACAGGCTTTCATCTGAGGAGAGCTGTACCTGAGTAATGTGTTTCATGTGTCTTTTTCCAGCCGGCAGCCTGTCTTGTGGGATACCCAGTATCCGCCCACACTTCTGTCATTTGAAGTGCAGGCACATTATTATGCCATACTGCACACTCAAGATCAAACTGACTGAAAATACATGCGGCTGAAGATTGAGAGTTTTTGTTGTTGTTGACAATAGTAGGTAATGTTTTCTCTCATTGTAGCAGTCCTATTGTTTTGAAAGCTCTAAAAGCATAGTTGAGCTGTGATAGATAGCAATGCTTTTAGAGAGAAGCCAGAGGGAAAAACATGCTTGGACACACCACTCTTGAAATCCTCTTGAGTGTGAGCAATTAGGTAAGTCACTGTTGGAGTAAAATGAGCTGAAAAGGACAGGGTTGAAAATCATTTCTGCTCTAGTGTCACTACAAACATGACTAGTCCTGGTCTACCCTACGCCTCAGATCTACAAAGCCTTAATTAGAAAGGCTGTGTAATGGTCTGAGATGAAGCAGCCATAGAGAGATGTAATGAGAGGACACACACATACACGCACACACACACACACACACGCACACACACACACACAACAGGCCTTGATTGCAATGGACAATTTAGACTGGGAGTCTGGCAGACATACTGACTGCCCTTTTAGCAAGGGGAATCGTAAACACAGACAATGCACATGAAAGGTGAGACCATCCTTCTCTCGTACAAAAAGGAGGATGGTGAGACCATCCTTCTCTCCTACAAAAAGGTGTAAAAATAACTGCCTTTTTATCATTTGTCCTTGTACCCCATAGCTGACCATATTCGACCAGAGAAGATCAATACAGATGTACCAGTACAGGGCCTGAAGCTCAATTGGGAGGTTCTCGTGTGTAACAGGGCTCCGTTTTTGACTTTGGTATTTTTCTCCCAAACTATTAACAAACCATTTGTGTTCCAATTAACACAACAGTTAATCATCCATTGAATTGAGTTGAGCAGGCCAGAATAGAATTTCGAAGACGTCTGCCCATTTGCAATACCGCGAGAGCTGATGAAACAGGGCTTGTTTAATGAAAGTGGAGCTCATTTGAGAGGGCTGAGTTCTGGTCCCCTGCGATGTGGCTGCCATGCAGCTGGGGCTTCCTGGGTTATCTCTTCACTGTGATTAAGAAGCTTCTAGACTCTCCTCAGTCAAGCCTGTGTAATTAACTGAAGATTGGGGAATGGCTGGATGAGCGACACGCTCAGGAGGGTGCTGGAAAAAGCTGACTAAGCTTGGATATGATATGGTCTGTCTGCTATCGCACCCACGTTTTCACGATGGGTCTTCGTCTTATAACATGCTTTGAAAACGTATTGCCCTCTCAGATCAAAAACTACAGATTGAAATGGGAAGGTAATGTTATCCCGATAATTCTAGATACAATCAGAAGCTTCATTTCAAGATATCCAAGATCTGATGACGGCACAAACAGGAAGACGTCCTTTGCAGGACAAATTTGTGACGCGGCACAAAAAGATAGCTCTCCTTGGGAAGATCTCTCTCGAATCAGGGAATTTTCTTTGTGTCTGGAATTCTGTGCCAGTTTCTCACCTGTTGGAATGGTCCATTACACAGAATGGGGGAGGGGGACATTAGGAGCGATGAGGGAGGTGAATATTAAGCTCAATGGGGGCATTACAAAGCTAAGAAGAGAGATCTTGTCGGGGGCAATACCTGAGTGTTAGGGAGAGACAGAGGGAGGTACTGTGTGCTATGACATGAGAACACAGGCATAGGCTGGAAACTCTGTTATCACAGATGTTATTAGTATGTGGTGGTAGTGGAGATACCAGTACATTGGTAAATGCATTGATCACAGTATGAAAAACCTATTTGCTTTGAGAAGATGACTTTTAAATTGGGATAACCCAACCCAGATGTATCAGAGAGCCACTCTAAAGGAAGGGTGCAGAGCTTTGCCCAGTTTGCATCCATTATATGAGATGGAGATCTGCTGATTACCTATAACCACAGCTGTTAAACTGAAAATAAAAAACGTGGTGCCAAGAAGGCATTGATCAGCTATGACGCCAGGGTTTATTGTGGGTCATCGAGAGTAGGCCTAATTACCCACATGATTGGTCGGTAATTTCACACCTGTGGCTGCTCAGGATGTATCACAAATGAATGTTCACCGATGACATTAACATATCAATTACGCATTGTTCAAGAAAAGGAAAAATAAAAGCTGTCCTTTGTACATAATAATGGCCTGGCGTTTAGAGGATGGTTTGAGCAACATATAACTGACCTTTCACATGCGGTATCATTTCCTTACCTTCCTCAGTAGTTTAAGTACGTCGCCAGCAGGCTCTATCCTGCGATCGCGAAGGAGCTTCTGAATCTCTCGGATCCATGCCACCCGTCTCACGTAGGGGCTGTGGTTTGTCCTTCGCAGCATCCCAGGGAGCTTGTCCGATTTCTGCATCAGCGTTGTAAACAAAAAGTCCCCACCTCTACCACTACCACTGTCGCTTTCCCCTGTGCTATCTAGATGCTTGCGTCGCCTCTTTGAAAAATTGTCATTGTCCAGACTATTCTTTCTGCTCAGTCTGGAACCCATGTTAGTTTCTATATGACAACAATTTCACACTTGCACAATGCAACCATACTAATGCAATACCAATACCTTTGCCGTTGCAAACTCCGCAAATAGAAGTGTAACAAATGGTGTCAAATCATCAATAGTAATAAATCGCATTTACTGTTGTCATTAAAAGCTTCTGTGGAGCTGGAGACAGTATTGCTTTCATTAATTTTCCCTACCTAATACAGCACGCGTGACACAATTATGAAGGCAACCGGAAGCTCTACTCTGTTGATGTTTTGATTATAAGATAATAAGTATGCCTACTCTTTGAATGCTGAATGCTCGTTGATCTTGTAATTCTTCCGTCGTCCGTGAATACGTTGCTGTTTAGTTCGGTGCGATGTTGCACGGCAGACGCCAGCCTCGTGGAGCGCATAACCAATCAGAGCATTCTGTGCCATTGCGCGCCTGAGCATACGCCCTCTTGCCTTGAGTGTAGAAGTCACATACTGGTCTTCATAGCAGAAACTACGCTGTCTTCCCTCCTAGTGTATATCATCAGGTGGTTCACGTTCAGTTTAATGATGCTGTTCAGGAGTATGCCATCCAGGTGTTGTTTCCAGGGTCAGCTCGTATCCTATCAAAAACCTCCTATCACCTTTTGTTGATCATCTAGCCTGGCCTGACCTGAAGTGAAAAGGTCTTATCCTCTCATTCCCCTGGTCACATCCATGTCATGCAATACTTGGTTACGCTATTTAAAAGGCTGAGATACAGCCATATTAATTATATGATTATTGATTTGGTTGCCGCATGAATTTTTATCTTCAAACATTGTACGCTTTCTGTGATGTTTTTGGATGTAAAACAATTGTCTCTGAAGTCTAAAGCTTACAGCCAGGAGGATCTCCTAAGGCGGTATTTAGAATTATGTTCACATTTATGAAAATAACATCCATGCTTCTGATTGGGAGAAGTTCAGATTTGTGAGATCCAGACTGAGATAATACAGATAAGAATGATACACCCTAAGATTCAGCAGCCCTGTATTGTAGCAATTCACAGCCTCCCTGTTTCATCAGCCTCCGACAAAGCAACAGGATTGCGCTGTGGATTAGCCAAGGTAACAGGGGTGGGGGAGGAGGTGTCTGTGTGTGTGTGTGTGTGTGTGTGTGGAGGAGAGGCACTGCCGTTTAGAACCTCATGTCACTTCTGCTGCCAGTTTGGGCCTGTGTGCTGTGTGAGGACTCTGGCATCTCAATTGCTGTGAGGACACCAGTGGAATAAGGAATAATCCAGACCGTGTTTTTGCTGCCGTGGATACCGTCACTGATGCACAGAGCTGTAGGCCGGGACAGAACGCCGGCGGCATGAGGAAACAGAGCTGCTCGTCTCGTCTCACCTTTGATTTGACAAGCCTGCTGTCTGCATATCAGCGTGTCCCTGAGACCAGACAGCGGAGAGAATGGCAATACGAGAGATTGCACCTGTCACACAGGTTCAGATAAATCTGTTTTTCTATTTCAATGTTTCAATCAACAGAAAATGTCACAAAGTCAGACGAATGTTTATCAGATGCATGGTTTCCGAAAATACTCTATTTGGACTAAGGCGTGAAGTCACATTCACAATGAAGTGGATGATGGTGGCGATGATGATGATTACGATGGCTGTTGTGTACTCACTTTAAGAATCACATGTACATCAATGTATGTACATCAGTATGTGTCATTGCCATCCCTGTGCAGGAAAATGGTCAGGAAGTCCTTGGTTGCTGGGGTGGTGGTGCTGCTGGTGGTTGCTCTGGGGCTGTTTGCTGGCGTCTTCATGGGGATGGGGAACACAAATCCCATCTCCCCCTCAGACCATTACTACTCCAGAGCTGCTGTGGCAGCAGATGCTGGAATCTGCTCTGAGGTGGGCAGGTAAGTCACGCCTACGCAACTGTCACCCGGACTTAGGAGTGACACAGGGGGACACAGTTACACCCGCACCAACACAGTTACAGGACAGCGAAACGCAGTGTTGACACGTGTAATTGTAATGTATATTTTTTGTAATATATATATCGATAAAAATGTGTTGTTTGCTTGCAGCGTGTGTAGTCTGGTTAAGGAGTGTTTGTGTGTTCAGGGACATTCTGAAGAAGAATGGCTCAGCGGTGGATGCATCTATCGCCGCCCTTCTGTGTGTGGGGCTACTGAACGCACACAGCATGGGCATTGGAGGGGGGCTGTATTTCATCATCTACAACGCTACAACAGGTGAGGACAAGGCTCCAAACGGGAGAACAGAAGCTTCCACACCCACAGGATGTGAAGACGTGCTGATGATTAACCCAAGAGACCTGGATTCATTCGTCTTTGTTTGTATTTCTCAGGGAAGGTTGAAACAATCGACGCGAGGGAGACTGCGCCCATGAACGCGACTGTAGACATGTTTGGCAATAACACCCATCTGTCTCGGAAAGGTAACAATGTTTTGTTTTCCGGAATATTCCCTCGGGTACATATGGAAGATTGATGCTGCCTTTAATAGAATTGTCGGGGAAAAAAACTATTCCTGCATCTTCACAAACGTCTACCGAGTCTCTAGCCTCAGAGGGGTTAGGAGGTGCCTGACAGGTCAGACGTCCAAACATTGTTCTTGTATGACAGGTGGATTGTCCATAGCCATTCCAGGGGAAATCCGTGGTTACGAGATGGCACACAGGAGACACGGCAGGTTGCCATGGAAGGAACTGTTTGTGCCCAGCATTGCTCTGGCGCGTGATGGATTCCCCATTGGAAAAGCTTTGGCCAATGCCATCTCCAAAAACAAAGAGTTTATTCAAGGAGATGCTAATATGTGGTGAGAAACAGAACATCAAATAAGAACAAATACAATCAAACTATGTCAACTCTCTGCAAAGAGACCAACTCCTCTAGCTACCTTTGTTCCCATTGAAAACCAGACTGCCACATTCAAACTCAGTGAATCCGATTATGAATGAGTAGCTTGCGGGGTGGATGTTGGTTCCATTTGGCACTGCTTCTCTTTCCCTGTGTTTGTTTTTCCAGTGAAGTGTTTTGTGACTCTGAGAGAAACATCTTGAAGGAAAATGACATTGTGAGATTCCCCAAACTCGCCGAGACTTACCAGAAGATAGCAGAGGAGGGCCCTGACGTGTTTTATAACGGGACAATGGCAGAGATCATAGTGGAGGACATCCAGGCAGCAGGTCCTCATCAGCCCACCTCAACTCACATTCACATGAAAATGTCAATCACATGACCAGTCACATGATCACACCCAGCCTATGATGGATGCCTCCTTCTTCTCCTTCTTCTTCTTCTTCTTCTTCTCCTCAGGGGGGATTATAACCCTGGAGGACCTGCTGGACTACCGGCCCGTGCTGAATGAGAACCCCCCCAAGCTGAACGTGGGGGAGTACACCATGCACGTCCCCGACGCCCCCTCCAGCGGCCCGGTGCTGGCTCTCATCCTCAACATAGTAGACGGTGAGCAGTGTTGCAGGCGGCTGGTGAGAGCAGCGGTGCAGATCCACAACATGGTCTCCCTCTGGGCCTCCTGCTTGGGAATTCTTCTGCCTCTGTTAGAACCAGCGGGTTAATGGTGACTAAAGAAGTGCGTGAACACCATTAGCGATTTGTTATGATTAGCAGTGGTTAAAACGAGGGTATGCTGTGTGTCCAGTTAAAAAATGACATGTGTGTGCTCCAGACAATCCTGGATTACACTTCAGATACAAACTCATCATCTAACCTTAACCCACGTTGTCTTGGAGGAGATTGTCAGTCCTGGTTTCAATCCAGGATGGTTTTGTCTAACACTGGTTATCTATGTACTCCCACATAAACATCTTCCCATCTTAAAAATTTGTTGAGAGCGTATCTAATTGGATTAAAAACGCCAGCTCACAATCTATAAAAAGGCACAGGGACCTCATCTTCAAGTGACAGTTTTTTAATTTTTTTATTTAACCTTTATTTAACCAGGCAAGATCATTAAGAACAAATTCTTATTTACAAGGATGGCCTGAGCTTCACAATACATCACCATGATGGATATGTTTAATTTTCTGGGCGTTAATGAGAACGCTTCTGAAGTATTTGTCTCCTAAGCTGATTAAAAATGTATTTTTTGTTTCGTTTCCCAGGATACAACTTCACAGACACCAGTGTCTCGACAGCAGAGAAAAGGACCCTGACCTACCATCGCATCGTAGAGGCATTCCGTTTCGCTTATGCCAAGCGGAGTAGGCTTGGGGACCCACGCTATCTCAACATCACTGACGTGAGACCCTCCATGTCTTAGTAACATTAACAAACAAATTCCTATTTCGTCTCTGACACACTTCAGGCTCACAGCAGTCCAGAGAAGACTGTAATGAACTCCTATTCTCCTGCTGATGCTGTTATGCTCCCCCTCAGCTCATCCACAACATGACCTCAGACTACTTTGCTAATGGCATCAGGAGCAAAATCACTGATGACACCACTCATCCAGACAGTTACTACGAACCTGATTACTTTGTTCCTGACAACCACGGAACAGCACACCTGTCTGTCATCGCAGAGGACGGGAGTGCAGTGGCAGCCACCAGCACTATCAATTTATAGTAAGGCTGAAGGGCAAAGGAACGGCAGGGCAGTCACTAAAGGGAAGATTAACTCTTATGTACATGGAATAATACAGAGTTGCCAATGTATTTTCTTTTTCTGATCTTCATTCATTTCTCATCCATTTTTTTGTTTTTTTTGTTTCTTGTTTTCAGTTTTGGCTCAAAGGTCATGTCGAGATCAACTGGCATCATTTTCAACGATGAGATGGATGATTTCAGCTCCCCATACATCACGAATGGCTTTGGAATCCCACCTTCACCGAACAACTTCATCCAGCCAGGTGAGACACAGCAGGATAAGAGAGAGAAACTAATAACACACCGTCAGAAACATTATCCACTAGAACCACTCAGGCTCTGTTCTTTGTGCGGAACCTTCTAGTTGTTCTAGTTGTACTGTTTAATTCTATTAGGTAAAAGGCCCCTGTCGTCAATGTGCCCGACCATAATCTTCGACAAAAATAATAAAGTGAAAATGGTGGTGGGAGCTTCAGGTGGAACTCAGATAACGACAGCCACAGCTCTTGTGAGTCAGCCTGTACACACACACACACATGCTTACAGAACACGCACACACACACACGCAAACGTACATCCTTACATGTGATTCTTACAATGCCTCTGTTTTACACAGGTTATTCTGAATTCCTTATTCTTCAATTACGACCTTAAAAAAGCTGTGACCGAACCCAGAGTTCACAATCAGCTCAACCCCAACATGACCGTGGTCGAGGACGGCTTTGAGAAGGTGAGCCCCGCTCGGTGTCCCAGCTTCTTTTAGATTCTCTTGATTGTTCCATGGAACAGGAAAACGCTCACCTTAAAACGTGACCTACTTTGTGTGTGTGTGTGTGTGTGTGTGTGTGTGGTGGACTCGGTGATTGTATGGCAGAGTGTTCTAGATGGCCTGGCACAGAAGAATCATGTGACAGAGCTGCTGAGGACTCCAGGTTCAGTGGTTCAGGCCGTGGTGCGTCACGGGGAGAGACTCTGTGCCGAGTCCGACCCCAGAAAAGGAGGCTATCCGGCGGGATACTGAGGCCGGTCGAAGCCTCCTACTCCCCCAGCCTGTGGGTCTACTCAAAGACATAAGGACAGAACCATACATCTGCACAGGGAACCTTTGAGAGAGACTCAGCTGCAGAATGCCTCCACAACGAAACACAGCTACTCTCGTCTTTCGACTGAAGTTCATTTGAACTCATAGGGGATTTAAAGAACACTCCATTTCATTACCTCTTCCATTCACAGAGAATGGTCTTCAGCCTTTCTGATTTTTTTCAGCGATATTTATTTATTTTGTGTTTTTTGAGAAAAGTGAGATTGCACCTCTGATAGTAGCATTTAGAATCCTGTCTGTATGAGCAGATCATCCTTGTTGGTAGACGTGAAGAGGAAAGTGTAGTTGTGGATGTAGTGGGATAACAGGACTGCATCTATACTTGACCACTGCACTATCAGTGGCTCCTAATCCAACTGGAAGGTATAAATCATCTATTAGACACAAGTCACCTATTAGAAAGCCTCATGGTGTAGTATTCCGATCAAATACCACAGAGGCAGTCGTTGACACTGTGAAAATGAGCAATAATTCTGTTTGACAGAAATAGCCATTCATCTGAGATTTCATTGCAATAATGTAGGGGAGACTCGGAGTAACAAATTGTCTGTGTTTTTTGTAGTAACAATTTGTCTGGGAAAACGGTAGTATATTAAATGTGGAGAATTGGCTGTTTTATCTCAACCAAGGACAGGCAGTCTTTATGTTTTAACCGTGTAAACATGTCTGTCATGGTGTCAACTCTGAGTTCACATTCAGGTCTGCTGATTGCTTTATGAAAGCCACAGGTTGCTAACTACACTTTTTCTCTATGAGGAGAAAGAGGATTCGGGTTGGAATCTGTATCTGACAGCATCTGTTTCTCTCATTTCATCCAAACTCTGACCATGTCTGTTGGTAAGGGCTTAATTATTTGCTGCTTATTTGCTACCATGGGCTAATTTAAATGATATTTTCTTATTTCTTGTGATGCAGAGTGTTAAGAAAGAAATTGTTCATGTTTAATATCGAGTAAGACGGTAGAGATTAAGTGAATGTATAGTGTATTCTAAAAATACATTTGCAGATATATTTTTCTAAACATGCATTGTTCATATGCCATGCTTGTTGCCATGCTTGTTATTAAACATTTTTGAACAAATACATTATTTTTTACATGTGGAGCCCCTGGGTGTCTGTCTGTCAGAATCTGTCATGCCAAGACATTGTAGTATTGTAGACACTTTCAAATTACAGTTGAAAGGCTTTATGAGAACCTCTTCACACAATGATTAATTACAAGGCTACAATTCCAACCTGTTCGGCTTCCTCGAACTATCCACAAAACAAAATGGCCAATAAGCTCGAAATATATTGGCAAGATGTTATATTTAGCAGCTAGTGGCTTTCACAAAATCCACCAAATTGACTCAGCACTTCCTTTGTTAGTAAGAGGGAGAAAACGAATAAATGAGTCCAGACACCTCCGCTTTATAAACTGCTCAAAGGCTCTCCATGACAAAGACAGTTACCCTCGGCTCCCCTTCTTCCATGTTAACTCCTTTCCAACTTCTGTTTCTGAAAGCACTTCACCCTGAAATATTCAAACCATGTGCTGCAATTCATAAATACACAGTAAGCTTTCATCTGTCTTCAGATATCGATACACCCATATTATTACCGTAGTATAACCATATTATTTAAGAGGTCACATTTAGTCTACAGGCTTAGAAGATTTCTTTTTCACTTTGTACGAGAAGTGTCTCGTACAAGGAAGGCCTGGACGTTTGGATCAGCACCCATACAAAAACACCAAGACGAGTTATGTGAAACTGTATCCATTTACGTAAACAGCAGAAGGCCATCTATCAGTGTGGTGACACACACCCAAACCGGTCTTCCTGTGAGTAATTTGTCAAAGATGTAAAGATGTTTTTAAAGATTACATTTAATTTCAGTCAAGGCAAGCGTAGTATGAGCCTGGTATTTTTACAAACAGCCTACAAATTGGAGTACAAATTTGTTTTGTCACTATGGACGTTACTAACTGAAGACCCAGAGTTGATCATGTAACCATGATTATGCTACTTTCAGGAACTAATTATTTACATACCAGCGCTAGGTAGTGTTTACATTGAATTAAACTCAGCTTCTTTATGCAAACCAAAGGAACATGTGTTTCAAATGTGCCGTGCCAAATAGAACTCTTCGACCCACGTCATCCTGGAACACAGAGGTGTGCTGCGGTCATGACTGTCACGGCACACTGAGAAACCTTTAAATCAGTTCATCTTCCTGCATCAGGGAAACCTGAACAACCTGTGAAATTAGTTCTGTTCCACAACATCGGCCCCTTTCTATGAAATACGGGAAGCCACAACCGCCACGATTGAGCTTATTTCACGCACACGGAAATCAATTCGTTGTATTACAGACATCTAATTTCATGTCCCTGTGTTGGCACTATGTTACAGTATAAATGTGGTTATAACTATAAGGGAATTCCCTCACTGAAACAAATTCCTTATTTTTCCTGCTGGAAAAAAAAGGGAACTGTTCTCTCTGAAACATTCATCTTGTGGCTGGCTGGGATATTACTATCATTCATCATCATGGAGGTAAAACTGGCCCTCTTTGACAGCGCTTGATAAATGAATACCACCTTACACAGAGAGAAACCTTCCAAACAGGGTTGTTAGACACCCTGGACTAGCCACCTCTGACCGCTTTACCAGACGTCGTGCAAGTCCACTACTGCCACAAATCGAAGCACATTGATCATGTTGATGACAATGTCCAGAATAATCACAAACGACGGGACCAGCACCTCAACAGTGTCTCTTCCCACAGTGTCTTGGGCCACACAGAGGATAAACCATAGAGTTAATATGGATAAACAACAAGTAAAAACCAAGATGAGCAAGCCGTTTCCTCTTGCTGTTTTCTGTGCTGTGATCGCCATCTAGTGGGCATGACAGACCCACCACCGTAAGACAAGAAAACTAATTCCAAACCAAAAAGGAGAAATTGACTAACAGAATCATTCACAGTTACAGTCTGATATTTAATGTACAACCACAATTGTTGTGCCGATTTTATCATACATCGAATTTATAAAACCACCACAAGGAAGTAACCAAACCTGCAAAGTCATTGACGGTCGACTTCGTACGCAGGTTATGTGTGCTAATGAGCGGTGTGTGTTAATGGATGTCAGAGCCTTGCCACGGTCGCCGCTGGCGACTGCAGCTCCTGATCCAGCAGTCTGAACAGCAGGGCGCTCTGGTTGCGCTGAGGCCCCCGTCCCAGGGAGTGGTGCAGCTGGGCCTGCAGGTAGTACACGTCCCTCAGACGCTCCTTGCAGTCCAGCAGGGAGAAGTAGCCCGCCGCCTCCTCTAGAGTCTGGACAGCCAGGCCCAGGGCTGGAGGTGAGGAGCAGAGGGCACGAGAGAGACACGCTACGTTTATCAAGGGGCGAACGAAAACCACGTCTTCGATTTCGTGTTCTACACGGAAGGCGGTGAAGTGTGAGGCGGTGGTTTACCTTCGTGCTTCTGGGCGAGGGGCCTGGGCCCGGCCATGGACATCTGACAGCGGGCCGTGAGCAGCAGGGCGCGGCCCTTGTCCATGACGGCTCCGTGGGCCAGGACGGGCTCCATGGCCTCGTGGAGGACGCTCAGTGCCTGCTCAGGAACCCCCAGCATCAGCTGCAGACCGGAGAAGCCGCGGGGAAACGAGAACTACTATTAAAGGACTGTTTTAGTACCGATACCCGTCTTCACGTAGCTGGGTTTGTGGTTGTGAGGCTGAAGTGACGGTTTGGATGTGTGACTGGACCAGAGTGGATGTTTCTGGTGTCTGTTCTGGTGTGCGTGTCAGACAGACAGCAGGTGGTGCTGACCTGCGTGAAGGCAAGGTGCAGGATGGTCTCAGAGGCCAGGGCCTGGAGGTGGTGCTGCCTGGCCAAGGCCAACGCCTGCAGCAGGAGAGGGAGCGCGGTGGCAAACTCGGATGACTCCCAGTGGAGCTCGGCCGTGGTCAGCATCACCCTGAAACAGACGAGCACACAAACGTCCGTCCCACTTCCTGTCAGACCGGACACCGATCCCGCACGATACGATTCAAACACAAGAGCTGCCATGACTTGTCCCAAGTGGATGTCGAAACCACCCTTGGAATCGTGGTCTACCTGATAATCATCTCTGTGCCCTTAGTCTTCTCACAGTGTAGCTGCAGCCTCTGTAGGATGCTGTAGGCTTCTGTGGTGCGATTCAAGGCCTTCAGCACCCGGGCCTTCCTGTCAGCGGAATGCACACACACAATTATCTACTGGACCGAGGATGGTGCCGAGGCCACATAGGCTACGGGTCCAGACCGTCCTCTGAACTTGCCTGTAGAGCCCTTCGGTTTTGTTCAAGGCGGCGATGGCTGTAACGAGGGGCTCGGCCACGTGGTACTTCCCGTCGTTCATAGACCTCTCAAACTGGATCTTCAGGTCACACAGCATCCACAGCTGGTTCACAGAGAGAGAAAGAAAAATGGATGTATTCGCACAATATTCACAACAGTGTGTCCCACAACAGTGTGTCTAACGAGTCATCTTAACCCCCCTGTGTCGCTGACTCACCATCGCGTTCTGAGTGTGAGGGGGGAACTGCTCCTTCAGATGCTTCAGGATCTCCGACACAGCCCCATAAAGGCCCTGCGGAGGAGGGGCAGGGACACGTCAGACCAGGTCTGCCTCCGCCCCAGCCTGAGCCCAGGGAGCCGGGGAGGGGAACCCTGGCCTGCTCGGGGAGGGACGGAGGAGGACACGGAGGAGGACACTGACACATGCAGCGCGGAGCAGGCGCTCTACCTGTTCAGCGTGCAGCGCGGCCAGGTGGCAGAGCGCCACGCAGAAGGGCTCCGTGTTGTTCTGATGGACCCCGAAGTTCACCTGTTCCAGACTGTTCATGTTGAGGAGAAGCTGGGCCTGCTGATTGGCCATCGTGCTGAAACACACATGGGAGAAATCAAGAATCAATTACACACATCAACAGCACTCAACATGATCACATGGCTGGTATAACTATCTACTGATAGGTTATCTAGTCACTACACTCAGCTTATGGTCTGACGGTGCCTGACTGTAAGAGACTGACCTCTTGCCATACATCCTCCATATGGACGTGGTCTGGGCCAGACTGATCTCGATGAGCTCTGACAGGCTGTGCTTCCAGTGCAGGATGTCTGTGTCCTTCAGAGCATCCATCAGCTCATGAGCCATCCTGCCCTGAATAGCCCCTTCCTGGACCAGAGACTGGATGCCCAGAGACGCCAGGTACTAACACAGACACAGATCAAAAGAGACAGAAAGAGGATGAGAAACGGACAGAGAAAAAGTGATAAAGAGAGAGAGTGAAGGTTGACGGATCCCTTACCGGCAGACAGAAATGGGCAGCTATCTTGACCGAGTCTTCAGTTAATACCGAGCTGTCCGACCCTTTCATCTGTTCCAGCGTGTACAGCCAGCTCTGAGACACAACCACAGACGCACACATTCATTAGTCTACAACTGAAAACCAATTGCAACATAAACATAGCATTTGTCGGTTTTTGACTCAGTAAAGTTCGTACCAGGCAGTGCTGCAGACACACATGGTCGTTGGACTCCTGAGCGATGCGAATAGCCTCCTGGAGAGCCAGGTCTGCCTGTTGACTGAGCCCAAACAACAAGCTGCATTTCAGAAGGAAGCTCTTAACAGCCTTCTCAACCAGACAACCACCACCTCGGTTTGGAACCAAGAAGGTGGATGAAAGCATCTCAGAGATGTGAATGAGTCATCTCTGGTGTTTCCATAAGGAAGCCTCACTGCCCAGACCCGCTTACTAGTGGCCGAAGCGACAGTGCAAGGCTGCCAGGTTGAGGGCAGCGTAGCGGAGGCTTCGGCCGTAGCCCTCGTCTCCATTGCTCTTGCCCTCGCTCCCAGACAGGATGAGGCGGTCGAAATAATGCAGCAGACTGTGGGTGGAGATGTATATGTCCTGGACCCTCATGCTGTTCAGGTAGCTCAGGTAATGCTGCGGAAGGACGAGACATCGTTCGGTTCTACATTTACATTTAGTCATTTAGCAGACGCTCTTATCCAGAGCGACTTACAGTAAGTACAGGGACATTCCCCCCGAGGCAAGTAGGGTGAAGTGCCTTGCCCAAGGACACAACGTCATTTGACACGGCCGGGAATCGAACTGGCAACCTTCAGATTACTAGCCCGACTCCCTAACCGCTCAGCCACCTGACTCCACCGGTTCTCTATTAGGATGCACCGTAAGTCCTGTGCGGGATTTATTTATTGACTATTTATTTTAGTCACTGTTAAATAAACTAAAGGCTGTAAAAATGTTTTGGCAAGAACTTTACCGCTTCTGAGAAATCTGGGTTGAACTTCAGCATGTTGTTGAGCTCGTCCTGCAGAGCTGCCGGCTTCAGCGCTTTGTTCTCATCGTTCTTCAGAAGGTAGGCCTGCGTGGAACCACGGAACATCGACACAGCGGTCTAGTACATGCTTAAGGTGATGGGCAATCCTATAACCAAGTACCACAAACACAATTAATAATCACACTGACCTGTCTGGCAAGAAAATATTCTGCTTGCTTTTGAGAGAGGGGTCCTCTGCTTGGGGCATCTTCATCCCTAAGAAAGACAGGAACCACATTGACAAAAAAGAGGGGGGGGATAATCAAAATTTTAAGCATTGCGATTGACAATTTGATAACACACAGGATAGCAACATATTCTTCTGCAATCACATTCTGCTAAAGTCTTCACAAACTGGAGCTCTGACTTGGAAAGGGGCATATCCAGGTCCTCCTTCTCCATCCTGTCCCCTACTGTGTCCTCTGTGCTGGTGAGGTCCATGTCGGAGTCGTCCGCAGCCAACGCAGGAACCTCCCCCTGGCCGTTACTGGGCTGGGCATAGTGACTGTGGTAGTAGTGCTGCAGGGATTTATACAGCTTGTACACCTGGCTGAATGACAGCTTGTTGTAGGCCAAAAGCATGTGTCTCATAAAAAGCCCTAAAACACAAGATACGATAAAGATTCATTCAACGATTGTCATTACAAAAGCAAATTGCCTCAATACACGACACCACTCCTTTAAAATATCCTACTCATCACATATCATTAATACCCACCAACAACACTGGTTTTGTAAGCCTCCGAATCAAAAGCGGTGAATGGATTAGGAAGGGTGGCAAAGAAGTATTCCATGTCCTTGAGCTCTCCATCTGCCATTTCATGCAACCTTTGAAAAATAAATTCAGAAGACTGAAAATAAATAAATAAAACTGTCTGCAGACCTTGACATAATCTAATTTAAGCTATACATACCTGAGTTTAACAGCATATGCCGTTTGGGGGCAACATTCTTCAACACTCTTCAGAAACTGGCCAAGGTTCAGGTCGGGGCCCTTGATGAAGAGACACATAATTTCTCAGTGGCAAATGGATAACAGCAGGAAAAACAGGTCAGAGGACATTGACTGTCAACTGTAATAGAAGTGTGAAGCATAGCCAAACCTGTTGAAGGGGTAGAATTAGTTTGTTCAATCGCCTTTTTTCTTGAAGAGCAATAGGTTTGGATGTGGTCATCTCGTATAGCAACGCGAGAACAGAAATTTTGTAGGGAGTGACCCAATCTTTGATGCCAAATACATTGGCATGAACTACCCCATTGGTCATCATTGGGTTAAAATATAAACTTTCATGAACGCTCGCCATTATTCTGGAAAGGAGAGTTACCTAGCTAGATGATATAGGTAATAATGAGGCTAAAATCTTTAACCAGTAAGACGATAGTTAATGTCCCTAGCTAACTGTGCACGTTTTGCAAAATACTTGCAGACAAGTTTCCCGAATAGCACTATTAAAGTAAGAAGATCAAAGCCAAAACGATGAGTTGTTATGACTGTACTGTAGTTAGCTACCTAGCTATCAGTAAACTGGCACATATTAGTTATAAGCTTCGCCAAAAAAAAATATCATCGAATGCAACGGATTATCTATTGGCATGTAGCGCTAGCTGCTTATCAAAATACATTTAACTATCATTTTAGCTACATTTTTAAAGACACTCTAAAATGATAGCTTCAAACTCCCCTCCTCTGTCCCTCGATATTTACGTCATTGCAACAATGGCGCGCTGACTCTACGTATCAGTCAGCGTACAGCAGTGTGGGCCACAGACACATCGATCAGGCAATACTGTATTAAATGTAAATATGATATGAATACAGCTTATTAAATGTTTTGACTTTCCTAAAAGTATTTGCATCATTTTGCTTTGGTTGTGTGGCACCGGCAACCGTCAGTGCAAGTCAACACCCATAAAATATGATTGGACGTTACATGAGCTGCTGCAGCTATCCTTACTCTGATTGGGTGGGAAGCATGTCTATCATACCGTGTCGTGCTCGCTATCTTGTCAAGCTCATCAAGCAAGAAGATATCCCTCTCTGAGCAATATACTTAAGACAGTCAGTTTATCAAGAGAGGATCGAATGGGCTGTTGCAATGGTTAGACAATCAATTTACTTTCCCAAATCCCTCAACTCGGAGTGGCTATGAAGGTACACTTTCTTTCTCTATGATAGCTTGTAGACTAAGGCGCTTGATGCAATTTAAGTTGCATCTGCCATCTAACGTTAAGCCAGTCACCAAATCTTCTTATTTCAGCTGCTATAGGTAGATAGCTACTTACTATCTGCATTTTGCTTATTAAAATGGTTTAACTAGATAGTTGTAGCTAAAGTCAGTATGACTTAATAACCAAGCTGTCTATGGGCTAAAAAATTATGTAATTATGTGCCACAAGCTATTTGACTGGCTATAGCTAGCTTGTTAGATCATGCACAAAACCCATGGAAGATAACTAACTACAGTAGCTAATTAGTTAGAACACCTGGAATTATCATCTACTAAGAAACCTAGTGATTTCCTGCAAACTGAGTCCTATGTCTATGCCGTTGTTGACTGTTATTGCCCATGAGTGAATAACAATTAAATGATATAGAGACATTTTTCTGGATTGCACAATATGCTACTCATCCTCTCTCCGAGCAAGCTTAAAGGAATGTCTAATTTATTTAAGTAACTACGTGCAAGGATAGAGATTGTACGTAGCTATATATTTCAGTGGCAGTTTGGCAGCCGATCTGTAGTCTGGATCAGTGTGTATAAGGATCATTACGCTACAGTATATGGTCGATTACTAGTTTATAGATTCTCATTCCATAAAACTATTTTAGTCATGCTTCCTTCCTTCTATGGCCACGACATGGTTCTTAATTTTCTTACTCTCAGACTCCCAACATTTAATAGTGGCAATCATGCAAATAATGCAACCCAGTCTCCAAACTGGAGTGAACTACCACCCTTGAAATGGATACCTGTTGCATAAACCTATTCCACAATTTTAGACTCAACATTTTTGGTCAGATAAGGCCAATACTAGGAATTAGGTAATCATGCAGGTTTAACTCACAAACTAATTCACGCCGACTGCACGCTACCACAGTATCCTACTTTATTGCACCATTTCACCTTTTACCAGAAGGCTTACCTTATAGAAAAATATTGGTTGAAAATGAAGGCCACTAGCTGTGTTGTGATTGGGTTGGTCTGTCTGCTAGAGGCAACCTCCTATATACGCGTGCTATGACCAGATATGTGTGCTTTTATCAACCTGGGTATAACTCAGTGAAGGAGGTCCATGTGAGGCCCTGTTGTAGAAATACCAAGGGTATTCCATTATGACATTGTGTTTCCATGGCCACTTTATATATAGACGCTATTATCACATGTGCCGCATCCTGTGTGAACCACATCTGAGCACAAAACCAATTCATTTGAAGGTATGCCTCGTTGACTGTGCGCCGGTTACCTGGGGCGACGTGACATTTGACAGGGAGGCGTTACCGAGGCGACCGTAGGGCCTCACGTGTGTTCCGTGTGTTCCATGTGTTCCATGTGTTCCGTGTCTGCGTGAATGGCCAGGCGGGGGCCTCGTCCATGTGGGCTTCGTGCTGTGGTCTGCTGAATGAAGTCATGGGCACGGGGGCGGTACGAGGCCAGCAGCCCGGGTTCGGAGCGGGAGCGGGACCCTTTCGATTTGCCCCCAGCGCGGGCTACTCCACATACCCACCCACAACCTCAGGGAGCCCCAGCCTGGTGTGCAAGGCCTGTGGACAGGCCTTCTCTGTGTTCCGAAGAAAGGTAAGGAGTTTACCCAGGCGAGCATGCTCACGTGAATTAAATGACGATAAAGATATAGTCTGGTTGATTTAAGAAGACTGTTGACATGTCTAATAGCCTTAACATTAATCTGCTTATGTTTTAAAATCTGTTCTCATTATCTAATGGTGATGTTGAAAGTTGAGCTGTAATCTAATGCGTCCACAAATTGTGCCAGTTCAGAGACTCTAAATAGAGATGGAGTGTTACGTCAGGAAACTCTCGGCTACAGGCTTTTGTCAGCATGATTTGACCATTTTGATTGGATACAGAAATCTAGAGTACAAGTAATTAGGCTGAACTTTCTCAAACAGATTTAGCCCACAACCTCAAAACACTTGACCTCTCATGAGGATCGCTAGAAACACAGCTGAGAGACGCAGACTGACAAAGTCTCGTGGGAGGGAGTCGTCTTCAGCTGGGCACAGGGTTCCATTCATTTACTCTGCGTGTTCCCTTCTCTGTCTCTTGGTCACCGTGCCAGCCTTGCGTCAAATCCCTCCCCCTTGCATGTATTACTGTTTGATGTTTTCTGACATGAAAGCGAGGAACTGCCTCCAGTCTGGCTGTCTGCAGAGGGAGGGGAACAGATGTGGATGATTGAAGAATGCAGCGACATTGATCTGCTTCCTCAAGACTCGTTTGAGCTCTGATGTCCCACTTTCCAGTCGTACATCCACTGCTCGCCACGATTCAGCTGGAGATAAATGCGAAATTTTAGACGCATAACGACTTTATTTCCGTATTTGAAACCAGATATGGTTTAGTCTTCCACACTTCCACATTACAATGAAAGGACATTTGGAGTTTCAGCAGTCTGTGGGAAGGATGTACAAAACCTATTAAAATGTAGCCTTCCCCCGGGCCTGTCTGCATCACAGTCCCTGTCGCACTGCGTGGAGTTCTTATCCCCATCTCCACACTCTCCTCTCTCTCCTCCCAGCATGTTTGCTGCGAATGCAAGAAGAGCTTCTGCTCGCTGTGCTCCGTGCTCCGGGACAACCAGCGCACCTGTGCCACCTGTCACCTGCTGAAGGGCACGGCCTTCCAGCGCCCGCTGCTCATGCGCCTGCGCGTCAAAGACCTGCGCCAGTACCTGGTGCTGCGCAACGTGCCCACCGACACCTGCAGGGAGAAGCAGGACCTGGTGGACCTGGTGCTGTGTCACCAGGGGGCCGGGGGGGCGGAGGAGGAGGAGGACGACCTCGACAGGGCCAGCCTCAGCTCCCGCGTCCTCTACACCCCGCCTCCGTCGGCGGCGCACTCGGCGTCCGAGCTGACCGCCCTCGCCGTGTCTCAGGGGGAGGCGCTCAGCCCGAGTGACAGCACAGGGACCAATCAGGTACGCGCACACATTAACAACGCGTGTAGTGTGTGTGTGTGTTCTTCCTCCTGGGCTTGGAATGGGTTCTACATGAACCTGATCTAACCCTGAGAGTTGATCTGTGTGTTCAGGTAATAACACAGCTGTGATAGCCTCCGTGTTGTTTACCACTGAGAAGTCTCAACATCAGTATTTTGCTGGGAGCCACTTAAACAATTACTGTAGAAAGCATCCAGGATGGTGTGACCGGGAGAGGGGACCAGAGAGTGCTGAAGGCATTAGGACCGATATGGAAATGACTTCTCTACTGGAATAGATCATTCCAGGTTCTCTGCTTTAAATACTCAGAAGGTGGTCAGTGCTGTAATCTTTACTGGAAATAGATTTGTTCACTACGTATCATTAGCCCAAACTATGGATTACTAATCCTAATCCTTGACAACTGGCCAAGCCTACCTTAGACTGCCAATGGCTTATGGTGTTTACTCCCTGCAGCACTCAGTTATGTGTGTGTGTGTGTGTGTGTGTGTTACCTGTCTAGGATCTAGGCGATGTTACGTCTTTCTCCCTCTTGAACTTGGAACCCAGTGAACACACTCCAGAGGTGAATATCTCTTCAGGGGTTCTTTTGAAACCGTCAGTCACAATCTTCTCAGGCAATATACTCCAACATTCTCCATCCTTTCCATGAAATACAGTATACAATGTACTCGTTCAGGGTGTGATCACAGGCGATTACAGACGATAGTCCTGATCGCCCCCCCCCCCCCCCCCCCCCCCCCTGCAGGTGAGCCCTCAGACACGGAGGCAGGCCCGGGCCTCCCTCTCCGACATCTCCAGCCACAGGGACATCGAGGGTCTGTCTGTCCGGCAGCTGAAGGAGATCCTGGCCAGGAACTTTGTCAACTTCTCAGGGTGCTGTGAGAAGTGGGAGCTTGTGGAGCGCGTGGGCAGGCTGTACAGGGAGGCTGAGGACAACAGGAAGCCAGGTGGGGATCTGCCTGTTGTCAGGCAACAGCAACCGTGGTTGTAAAAATACTTTGATAGAGACAGTAAGACAGATGCAAGAAGGCAGGGGGAGAAAGAGAGGGGAGGACATGCTGGAAATTGCCCGGGCTGGAATTGAACCCGGGCCCCTGCAGTAAGGCTTTAGCTTTTACTGTTCCTCGTAACATTTATTTTTACTTTACATTTGCTGCGAGGAATCAATAATTCAGTGTAAATTGAGCTCCCTTGATACAGTGCAACTGGTCTGCTATGAATAAACGGATGTGTCATCTCTTTAAAGTATCATGTTTTCTTTTCCCTTTCAGTGGAAAACGTGAGCACGGCTGTCACTGCAGGTAAGAGATTATCGATCTCTCTCCTGCTTTCTACGGTACCCTTCACAAGCCTCTGCTGACCACAATCCAGTTTGAAACGTGGGATTGCTACTAAGAATAGCGTATTTAATGCTCCTTATCAGAGTCACTATTACATGTCTTTTACTTTACTCCTCCTAACAAGTGGTAGCCTACCCACCTCCTATCTGCAACGGTGGAGTTGGAGGTAAGGTATCAGAGAAGTCCCCCCCCCCCCCCCCCCCCCTCTCACCCCAGTCAGTCCACTTGTTTGTGACTCGCCATCATGTCCGTCCTGAACCTGCATGAAGCACAAACGCCCCTCCTGGTGCCCCTGGACAGTCTAGCGATGCGTACCGCGGCCCCGCACCCAGATACACATTCTCCACACGTCCTCTGGGATCTTTGTGGTCTCGTGTGAAGTGCTTCATGCTTGTTTTTTTTCCCATACGCAGGAAGACCCGTTTTTTATTTTATTTTTAGCATCTCATCCACTATCCGTCTCCTCATCAGAACCATGGGGCTGTCGATGTGTTTATTACATCTGCAAACTTCAATCCATACTTTGAAGTATCAAAGTCCATTTTACGATGCTAGATATATATTTGTGTTTTAGCCTGGTAAAAATTAGAACCTTTGTCGGTGCACCTCAGGTGGTGAGGAAAGTCTCATTGTCGGGTAAACAAATCACCCCTCTCCTAGACAATGACATTTCCCATGTGTCAACCTGTGTTGAGCATGCTCTCTGGTTTGTAGTAATTGACCTTTCCAAGACAAAGCACTCTGGATAAGAGGGGATATCTGAGTGAGCTCTCGAAGACCATGTCACACTGTCATACCCCCACAGTCCATGGCGCCATCCTCACTTTGTCCCGTCGTGCAGAGCCCCCCCCCCCCCTCCTCCTCCCTGAGTTCTCCTCCTCAGTTCTCCTCCTGGTTCGTTGCAGACGGCGAGCGATCTCAGCTGACCAGCCACGACGACAGCCTGTGCAGGATCTGCATGGACGCCGTCATCGACTGCGTGCTCCTGGAGTGCGGTCACATGGTCACCTGCACCAAGTGTGGCAAGAGGATGAGCGAGTGCCCCATCTGCAGGCAGTACGTGGTGAGGGCCGTGCACGTCTTCAAGTCTTAACCCGTCCCCTCCCCCCCGCACTCACCCCTCACCCCAGCCCCCCCCCCCCCCCCCTCCATCACCACTTCCTTAAGACACGCCCACCTCCTCCAGCGGATGTTTGGGACCGTCCGTGTCCGAGACCAACCATGCAGCTCACAAACCTACCAGACTCTAATCAGTGGATTTGCTCCGTTTGTCATTTTCTGAAAATGAAAACGACAAACGCAGTGTTCAATCGTCTTTGATTTAAGAGTTTGACGAAGCACCGCTTGACCAATGAAATCCACCCTCACGTGAACTCATTCCGTAACCTAACACGTGTACTGGTCCCAAGATGTCGATGTTGTTATGCTTTTCTTACTAATGTTGACTTGAATATGAATGTGAGGTATTCAAACACGTGCAATCTTGTCTAACATGACGTGTCACTCATGGATCTACCTATGGACTGAGAACATGCTCAGAACACAAAAAAAATTACTGACACTTGCTGCATATCTTAGTAAGATACATATGATTAATATACTGTGTTTAACTGTATTGAGATCCGCAGGGTGAGGGATGTAGGTGCCAAATAAGAAGTGGGATGTCCTCTTCATTTCTCACCCTTGTTCTCTCCGTGTGTGTGTATGTTTGATAATTAGCATGTCATACGAGTATCTGTACCATATTTTCTGATTTTACACATTTTGTGCACCACTGTTCACATCAAATTGCATCCATGAATCTGGACTGGGAGCTTACTTCTCTTGAATGAATATTCAACAGACCATATCAATCTGTAATGGTATAAACGTTATACTGGTTGCTTGTTACCGTGTGTTATGTCTTCTGATAATAGCAATATCGCTATGGATTATCTGTGACAAAAACAGAACCGGTGCTAACTTAAATTCAACTATACTCTGTTTTCTTTTGTCTTTACACCTACTTTGTTGTGTATTTGTTGTTATGAATGTCTTTGTTTTCCAGGAAGTCAAGGGAATACCTTATTATGCATTTTATGTCTGCTGATGCTTTCTTATTATAATGTTTTGGGATCATCAATATTCTGCAGTTGAACTTTTTTAACAACTAACTGTTCAAAGACGTAGCTGTAAGTTTACAGACACTTGTAGCATGTAAACAATACAGAAGGAAAAGTGACTTATATAGTTGCAAATATTGTTTCATATCACTGAGATGTACATATCTATATTTTTTCCATTTAATTTAAATGTGTAATGACATGTTCAAGATGACCATCAGATTAGGTTAGTTTATTATTAAATGAAAGAGTTATGTTTCACTGTCAGATCGTTTGACTTTCATTCAAGGATTTGCCTAAGCTTAGAAGCAGAGCATGAGGACAACTGTCAAGGCACGGGACTGAATACTTAATTTTCCCTTCTGCTCTTAAAAAATATCAAGCACTGTACTGTATCACGTCTACATTGCTGCTATCACAGATACGATGTCACATGCAAACCACAACAGCAGTTGAGCAGGTTGCACTCCTTGGGAATGGTGTGTAGAACTATATTGTGTGCAAGGTTTGGTCTTTGTATTTCGGAATGGTAAACTTTTTATTTTGGTAATTAAAGATTTAAATTGGAAATACATTTATTGTGTCTTTGTCTTTAGCTTCTAACATAAGCAGCCTCTCGAACAATGGAGAGCATTGAAGCCAAGTTACACTGTTGCCTGGAAACAGACAGCTGCACCCCGCTTCAGCAAGATAAAAACGTGGTGATACCGACATGATCCTTGTTAAGTTGAGTAAAGGGCTTCTGAAGGGCACCCAACGGTTGTTTCTACTCAAAGAGTAAGCAACCGTAGGTCAACTATGAGCCTGGCATTTTTCGAATGCTTTGGTGTCCCATGTCAACATGTCTGTGTCACCATCAGCCGGAACTTGGGTATTATCAGCCACTGTATAAAATAACTGATGATTGCTGAGAAAAATATTTTAAATCGCAAAATATAGGAACACAATAGGGTGTTCCTATATTGGGAATCCCAATTCCCATACTACAATAGGGTGTGTATAGTATCTAGCATGCTAAATAGTATGGTAGTATGGGTATTGGGACCTACCATAGGTTTAAGATTTACTTACATTTAACATGTGCATCTGTAAAAGCAAAAATACATTTTAAAGCCATTATATTTTAGTCATTTATTGACCAAATATTCCATTTAGACATTTATGACAATTATATCAAATTTTCATATTTTAATAAAGTAAATCCATCCAAAGTCAGTCACTTTGGCACGTGTCATGGAAACCACAGCATTCTAAATATACACCTGGGTCAAGGCAGACTTTATAAGAGCACTATCCAGTTCTTAGAGATATCTGAGAACCATTCAACAAAACTGTATCTGGGAGTGTGTGGAACTGCAAACATTAAATTACTCCAAAAATGTTGCCTTATTGCCAGATGTGTAAATTATGGTTGTATAAAAAATATATTTTTTTACATTTAACACATTTCTAACAGGTAGAAATACACAGCCAATTCAACAAAACCACAAACCATTATAAAGGTACAATCTAAACAGCACAAAAACACTCATGCTTTGACTTTCCTCAACACCTTTTCTCCAGGAGTTATACATCCTACCCCTTTGTACAAAGACTCCACTTTGAGTGTGTTGAGGTGCGGTAATATCCATAAAGACACCAATGACAAGAACAAGGAACGTGTTCAAGATACTGCTTCTCCTCTGACAGTGAGGATTCAGGAATCTGAGCACAGAAGAGGAAATAAAATGTACAAAACCAACCAGGTTCAATGGGGAAACCTTGTTGCTCCATTTAGTGCATTTCGTTAGTCTTTTGTTTGAGTGTACATTTGGACCTCGGCCCTAGTTCTCATAGAAAACTAGCTGAGCTTCTGCAGCAATTTATCTTCCTTCAGTCCGAACTGCACACTCACAGACATCTCCGCTATGAAACGTTCGCAGGCTGTCTTGGTCACCTGTTTGCAGTAGCGGAGGTCGATTTGACAGATGCTTCCACAGCGCTTGAAAAAGGTGAGGGAGTGGTCTGTCACCCTGTTACACACTGGAGGGAGACACAACAACACCACACAATGAGCTCCAACGCCGTGTGCCGATAAAATAATGAGAAAAAGTCCTGGCACAGCAAGTGTGATGCAGCGATGAGGCCCGCTCAGCCAGAAAAAGAGCATTCTCACCTGACAGGTTGACGACTGTTAGGGAGTCTCTGGTGGTGGTACCTGCCGCCGTCAGCAGGTTGACCGACTGGTCGTTGATGTGGTTGCAGTAGCTGAGGTCCAGGCTGGACAGGGAAGGCATCTGTCGGATGATGAGACGCAGAGACGCGTCGGTGATGTCCAGGCCGGCCAGGCGCAGGTCCACTATGTTCCTCAGCTTACAGCGGTTGTCCATCTGACCTGAAGGGTTTGAAGATAACACACATGGGTCAAACACTAAGCTTTAGCTAGTTTTTAGGATGACTAAAATGATTTTATTTTAACTGACCAGTAACTGTTAACTTGCTCTTAACCACTTCAACCGTTTTGGTACTGGTTTGCTGGTGCCACCAGGGGGCGATCTAACACACTTAATAATCAGTTTGATTCTCCACCTGGTCTGTTGTCTGTCGGGGGGGACAGCAGGTCTCTCATCTGGGCGTCTTTGAGCCCCTCCACCCACTGGACGTCCAGGGTGCGGAGCGGAGGGCAGCTGGAGGTGCACAGGGCCGACACGGCTACCCAGGAGCAGCCCGACAACAGCAGCACCCTCAGACCTGCCACACACACACACACACACACAAACAGAGAACACATCAATTCTGAGACACGATCAAAGCATGCGGATATACTCTGAACGGATCGGTAGAGATCAGGCGCTCCTCCCTCTCAGATGACCAGCATGTCAGGTCGTGTTGCTCTTCCTGGCTCGCCTACCTGGTAATCGGTTGATGAGCCAGCTGAGTTGCTTCTTGGAGATGTTGGTCCAGCTGAGATCCAGGGAGACGGGCTGTCTGCGGATGATCCCACTGAGCATGAGCGGTGAGATGGCCTTGCAGCGATTCAGGTCAATCCGGGTCCACAGCCTTTTGTCACAGCACCTGGGCAAGGTAACAGGCAGGCAGACAATCGAGTTCAGCACAGTCCTTTGTTGCTAGCAGTGAAGGAATTTACAGTGTGAGGGTTGCACCTGTAACGTACTGGTAAGGTATTTGTGGGCCTCCCATGACTGATTCAACTGACTAAACCAAGGTAGTAGCAGAGTTCTAGACGAACAGAGCCCTTACCATCTGTTCCAGGTCTTGCAGACCCGCATGTTGACACACAGCTCCTTGTGAGGGAGGTACCCGAAGATCTTCATCCAGACCTCCCTCTGCATGGCGTGGGTCTTGCCGTCCGTGAGGGGCAGCCTGTCCGGAGGGGGGCTGATGGGGGGCGGGCGGATGACGTGTCTCTCCATTTGGACACACTTGGGCGGGGAGCGCGGGGGCAGGGGCCGGGTGGCGGGGGAGCTCCTGTTGAAGCCCAGAGGGGTGATCTGACTGGGGTAGAAGTGGCGCAGCTCCCAGGGGGTGCCGTTCATCTCCCTGGTCCTGAGGTGGGGCCGCTCACCTCCCAGGTCGCCGCCGCCGCCGTTCCGGAAGGGCCTCTTGGGCTCCTCGTTCTCGCTCTCGGGCTCCTCCTTGAGGGGCTGGCGGTTCTCATTGGCCAGGGACTCTTCGGTCTTCTGGATCTCCTGGTTGAGGGCTTTGCTCAGCTCCTTGCTCAGCTCCTTGTTGGGGATGCGGCGCTTGCGGCGGGCTTTGGGCCGCGGGCCCTTCTCCTGGGTTTCGCTGCCGCCCTCGCTGCTGGGCCCCGCCCGGGGGGAGCTGCAGTGCGATTGGTCGCTGTCCAGAAAAGGCGTCTTGAGGTGGGGACTCGGCAGGTCGGCCTTGCTGTCCTCTTCATCGTCAGCTTCGTCCCTTTCAAGGACACGCCGGTAGAAAGGTTCCCGCTCCTCCTCATCCTCCTCCTCTTCCTCATCCTCCTCCTCTTGGTCCTCTTCCTCCGTCTTGATTTGATGGAGAAGTTTGGGGAAGAGAGGATCAGCTGACTTGCCCTGCGAGAGTTAGAAAAGAGGAATTTATTTAGTACAGCATGGTTTGTACAGCGCAACATGACACAGCTCCATGTTTGCGAACAACAAAAAGTCAAACGATCGTGAAAAAAACAAACAGGTTCATTATTAGTAACAACGAGCCTCATTATTAAAAGCCCCTCTACCTTCTTCCTCACGCCGAGGTCCTCTTCCTCATCGTCGTCGAACAGCTTCCTCTTCTTCCTCAGTTTGTCCTCCGGTCGGGGCCGAGGCAAGCAGCTGGGCGACAGGAGAGGCGGCTGTCGGCCGACGGGCTCGTCCAGCCGGTGCCTGGGGGTCTCCTCCCTCCTCCGGACCGAGCCCCCCGCATCCGCCTCCTCCTTGGCGGCCTTCTGCTCCCTCAGCAGGGAGCCTGGGAGGTTGGAGGCGTACTTGAACCCTGGACCTCTTTTTTGCTTGCAGACCAAAAGGAGAGAAAAGGGGCAAGACAACTTTATACCTTTTGCCTATCGGAAGGAGGTCGTCAGACCAGCAGCTGCGGGAGGTCAGAGGTCAGGTCACCCTAACTCATTAACTACAGTGCATGTGGTTGGGTCTTTGCTTGGCCCACATGTAACGATCCACTGTCGTACCCCTAGATTGCTCTGTGGCAAACACCTAAACTGTAACAAGAACATCATGTGACGCTGTTAGCCAGGCACACAGGAAGTGGAAACCACAATAAGAAAGGCAGGGCAAGATGTTTTTGACATTGCAATCTTAAGAAATTCAGTGAAACACCATCTGTTGCACATGTATCTGGTTTACCTGTGTCTGGTCATAAAAGGGTGCATTTGCTCTAGAATATAAAGAAGCCTTAAAATCCTGACAGGGGTACTTTGTATGCGATCCTTTGGCCTCATGTTGGTACTCACTTTTCCAGTTTTCCCGGCATAATTGCATTTGGGACACTCCCAACAGTTAGGGAGCTCTTCGTTCACCACGCCCGAAGTATCTTTAACCTAAAACACCGGCAAATAAAGTAAAAGAGACACTTGTGAAGTAAAAGCTAAATGTAACCATGAAAAGCAGAAGAGAATTATCTTTTGTACAATGTGTTCACAAAAAGAGACATGACAGTGATATGAAAGTTGAATTGGAATGAGGAAGCTGGATGCTTTTTAACGTTTAAATACCTCAAACGTCCGCAGCTGCTGCGATATGTCACAAAGTGCATGGCACCAGGAAGTGACACTTGACTAACATACTGCACCACCAAGATCTCTACCATCTATTAGTCCCAAGAGCAGCAAACGGGATGCGCAATATAGCTAAGCTCTGACGCACTGCAGGTTTCAGCAGTTGTGCTTAGGCTTGTTCCGTTTTGTAGTACGTGTCTTTCTGGCTTTATCTTCTACTTTGCATTTAACTCAACCTGTAACATTCGCTTATCCTGCAGCGCCTCATTGCAACATGTCTCCTTCCCAGGCAACACCACTTCATTCAAATTAAGGGGAAAATTACAAGTTGGCTCAGTAAACAGGAAGTTCGTGCCTCTAAAGCCCTTAGTCAAAGCTTTGGAATGACACTACATTTGCAAATTCCAGATCCATTACTCTGTCATGTGAGTCACAGAGCAAACAAATCACCTGACTCAAGTAGAGGCAGCCACACTCCTCGGCCAGGTTCCCCTCACCTTGAGACAGTTGGGGTGAACTATCTCATTGCAGATGGAGCACTCCATGAGCATGACATTGAACTTGTCCTCTTCCTCCTCCTGCGTGTCCTCCTTGCCTGCCTCACCACACACCACACACACGGCCGTGTGGGGAAGAACAGGCTGGAAGGGGAACCAGGCAAAAAAAAAAGGGGGCAACATGAACATTCAGCAACAGCTTATTTGCCGCGTTTAGCACAGCAGAGGATAACCTCAGAACTGATAACCGGTAACGACGCGTCCGTGCATACTCACCGCGATGCACTGCCTCATGATACATGACTGCTTCATGCGACCCGGACCTCCAAACTTCTTCATGTCTTTGCAGAAGTGACACTCGCCACACTCGGTCCGCAGGCATGCCTCACACTTCCGACAGCGTGTCCGCCGGCGCCTCGCACCAGACGAGCTGCGATTGGACGGCAGCTTGACGGCAGCTGGCGTCCCCATCTTGGGCTTTGGCCGATTGGCTGCCCGTTGCTGGAGGATATCAAAAGAGACAATTCTGGTCAAACATTCATCAGTGGGATGCTATCACCTACTAACACCAACAACTAACTGCAGGAGGCCCTAGCAGGAGCTACAAATAATAGCATTTATAATAGCATTCCAGATGACAGTGCCACGTCTGAATATAACCTCTTCTCTCTATGAAAACACACAATAATATAGGAGATAAAAATGTGAGCCAGTGATCCCGCTACATCCCCAGAGCTTTTCAGTGATTTTTTCTAAACCCTCACAGATACATATTTCTTGCTGCAGATTCCAGTGTTGCCAAGGCAACACTTTGCTTTGCTTGTGCTCAGCATTTGAAGAGAACTTATGGGGGGAGGAGAAAATAGAAACAGTTCTTTAGTTGTAATGAAGGCTTGGAGGAATTGTGAACGATTATAATTGACTCGAAAGAGAGCCTTTTCAAAATGGCTTTTGCGGCAGTAAAACTGGTGCTTTTTCTCAAGGAGAACACAAACCGGCCTGTGGTTGTATAACCAATCAATAGTAGAATAATGACGTTTTTGATTCATGCGGTGGCTTCGCCAGATTGTTCTCCCAGGGGCGGTTCCAAAAGGCATTGGTATGTGGCGTGATCAATGAGGGAAATGGAAAGCAAATCTCTGTATTTGTTCCTCCCTCGCTCGCTCCGTGGAAGGGGAAAGGGCAGGGGCAATTGGAAGACAGACCTTGACATTCCAGTCTAAATGAAACTTGAGATTGGGTTCAGATTTTCAGATTATTGAGTCTGTTAAGGAGAGAAGACTGGAGTCTGATGACTACCACTGAGTCCTCTCATTACGACTTCAGGGTTAGTGTTCTGTCCTGCCTCTCCTTGACAACTAAGTACATAATAAAGGAGCACACCTTTGACCACCATATTTACTCATAAGTACCTAATTACAGGGCCAGAACTTTGTAAAATGATGTAACTGCTAAATATTACATCACCCAACATTTAACATGGACAAGAAGTCATTCAATAAAAGCAAGCGATAAATGATTAAATTAATAGATATAGATAACTGATTAAATGATGAAACCGTATGCCCTTAGGTAAAATGCTAATCTCAAATTAGCAAGTGCTCTTTAAATCACGATTAGTCAACAACTGGAGAAACTGCTCCACAAGCACATAACTGTGTCATGGCTCTTACGTAACCTCCCTTCAGGAACAGATATAGCCAATACAGGACAAAAACATCCTTAATCTTATGAAAACAAACGAACAAACGAATTTTTGAAAAGGGCTTAGAAGGTAAGAAAACCCAACAACACTGGTTCCCCGGGAACAGAGTGTTCCTCAGCGGGGACGAGAATAACCTTTTCTTCAGGAAGACGTTCCATTATTGCAGCTATACAAAGAAGAGTTTTCAGGTTTGGTGAGCTTTGTTGTGTTAACTGTTGCCTGTATTGGTCTCATGATTTGCCACATAGCGCCTGTCATGAACCTCAGGTATAAAAACCAAACCAAACTGGTCTGCCAGGTTAACAGAACAGCATAACAGCACAGCTCTAAACAGACTGAAGAACAGGAGACATCCATTGCTACTAGTGATGCAATTTACAGCTGGGTCAAGGACAGATTCACTCTTTTCACAGTAAATCTGCAGAGTTAGAAATGAGGAACACCTCAGGAGGGAAAAAGCTGCAAAGGTTGAGAATATCAACAGTGCACAACACTGAGTGTGATTGGAAAATATGATTCCCTTTTCGAAAACTTTGATCAGACGTGTCCTTCCTCCCATATTAGATGCATAAATTGAGCCTGAGAACTCAACTACTTCCACCTGAAACATATATGGGATCTCTCTGTCACTCAAATTACATGTTTGCACGAATTCCCTTCAGTATGACAAATCCACAACAAACTGTCCGACAGGTGACAATTCTTCAAACATGTAGTTCGCCTTAGGTTCCCTTCAGATCTAACAGCAGAATCATAAAACAGAAGTTTATATTACATAAGTGCAAAGGGCCTGATATTCCTTTAAGGTAAGCTACAAAAACAACAGACTAGCATTTACTGTAACTTGGTTGAGTACCATGCCAGGAATGTGAGGCCAGTTTGCTGAGGCCTCAGAACACTAACTCAAACCCCTATCTGAGTAGTCTTCTGACTCATAATTTCAGTGTGGATTTCAGTGGGAGGAAGTCACAAGATTCACCATCTGCCTGACTTTAGCACACAGATACCACAGAACACATAAGGGGGGAAAAGGAAGGTCCACAACACCCCTGTTACTCTGCCAAAAGAAAAAGTGGTCTAACCAAGCTCCTTTATGAACAATTGGTGTGTGGCTTCATGTGTTGTGCTGCAATGCTTCTAACCCTGAGCAACCATGCAACAATGTACTCAAGCTTGAAGCAAGGGCTTCAAAGTGTGCTTCTATTTCACTGTTACACTAATATGCCTGCGCCTAGTGTCAACCCATTTGAATGTACTCTTCTTTCTATGATCTACGATACCCACTGGTCTTGCATGTATTTGCTGCTAGTAGAGTAGCCTACAGCTTAAAGTAGGCTAACAGGCAGAAGCGGTCAAGTGCTGTGAGAGCTCTTCATTGTTCCTTTTCCCCATCCCCCTCCCCAGTTCCTGCGAAACAACATTGCCTCAAGCCTTCTTAAAGGCACAGAGCAGTAGGGGATATAGTATGAAGAAAAACGAAAACATGATAATTACTTAAATCCAGTTTGGTCTATACATTCAAGTCATAGTAAAGAGTTGTTAAGAGAGGTTGAGAAGATCTCTATGACCTCAGTTTGTATGGGCTAGCATGCACTGCTTGACTGACTGTAAAAAAAACAAACAGAAAAGACAAAAAAGTACATTCCTAAAGTCTTACGCATGTTTTCGGAAGCAAAGGTCACGACTGTTAAAAGGGGCCAAAAAATCCTGATTTTGAACAACATGATTGTATCGTTTGTTTAGTGGTGAATGTGGCACTGGGCCCCAGGGATAGTGGAGAGGGACATTCACATGTAGAGTCATGCTGCTTCTCACTTGCTCACTCTCTCTGATCACTGTTCACACCGGATCCTTAAAGGATCGCTTTTCTACCTGGTCGAACCTTACCCTGACAAGAAACAGGACAGTTCAATAGCTGTGGAAGCTGTTTAACAGATGTAGACCATCCATCCTATAACGCCCTTTCTGTTAAATTTTTCTCTCTAATACTTTGGCTCGGTTCCGTTTCCGAGCAAAGGGAAATGAACTGGTGCCCTGCTAACACAATTCTATTATTTTACCATTGAAAAGGTAAATAAGACCAGATCTCAAGAGTACTTTATACACAGTAGCGTACCATACCATCTTACATCTGCTAGATTAGAGAGAGAAGGTGGAAGATTTAGAGGGAGGGGAAAATAAGAAAACATGTAGCTAACAGTATTACTTGTAGCTTGTAGGCAGCATTAGGCAAACAGTCAAATCCAGCGTTCTCTGACCTGTTCAGATTCTGAATCGTAATCCTCATCGTCCGCACTCAGTGACATGGCCATGGTTCCTCAGTTCTCATCGTTTGTTTGGTGTCGAGAAAACTGACATGGCTGAATTCAGCCCAGAGCTTCTCTGCTGTTCCAACACTCTCTTCCGTCCCCCTCTCTCCCTCTCTCTTCACACACAGCTCAGGAACAGGCAGCTGCGCAGGCACACACAAGGGCGACAAGAAGCCTCATGAATATGCGTTGGGAAGGTCAGGGAGGGAGGGGAGGGGGAGGGGGGGGGTGCAGGCCAAGCCAATGGAGAGGCAGATGGCATTCGGTTACGGGGTTGCTTACAAAGGGCGCCTAGACCATGGAGGTATTATGGCCCAGACTCAGGAAGGGTGGGCCCAGGGGGACTTGGGGGGAGACAGCCACAGGAATAGCTCAGACAGAGGGTCACTGGAGGAGAAAGGAGCAGGGGGAAAGCATCTGTCTCCTTGGATATTTGGATATGCGGGGGGGGGGGGGGGGGGGGGATTGGATGGTTGGTTTGTTTGGAATATATACTGTACAACATATTGTTGTGTGAGATGTCACTCATTCAAGTTTCTCAGTTAGAAAGATATACGTCTTTCACTTTAAAAAGCAGGAAGCAATCCATTTATCTGAGTTTGATTGCTCTTCCCTGGAACTTTCTTGTTCCTTGTTTGTTTCAGCCTGCTTGACAAACAAAATGTTTACATGACGACTACATTACTGGCTACATTACTGTAGCCCAGAAGTTTACAGGTCATATTGTAGCCTATAGGTTGCCAAGTCTGATTGATTTTGTTTACTATGTAAGTGCAAGTTGTGCATCTTGTACATAAATACCTGACAAAACAATGTGTTTCACTGTGCAATTCCAGAGATCTGAGGAGGGGTGATGTCAGGGTATCAATAAAGGGAAGCAATTCGATGAAATTACAGTAGTATACTTAATGTGTATCACAAATAACCTTGGCCACAAATGTAAGTTACACACAATCGCCATAATTCTTATCTATCCACAAGATATCCACTATAATATCCACCAGATGGCAGTCACATATCACTGCTTTGTTCTTAGTTCAAACCATAGACTGTATGGTTCAAACTCATAGATAAAACATAAAAACATTTTTTTTAAAGCAAGACAAAAACATGTGGGCTTACACGGTTGCACGTTAATTGTTTCTGTATACTTATACACATTTCATATGTTGCCATTTGCCGGACCACACCTTCACAATTTTAATTGACTTACCTGGTCCAATTCTATGTGCAGCCTAATTAAGATTAATTACTAACAGCTGAGAGGGAGTTGAAAGAAATCGAGCAGAAGTCCAATATTCAGGTGTAAGGCTAAATAAAACATCAACAGTGTAACTAATACACGGTTAAATCTGAGAGATTGAGAGAATGTCTCATGTATATATATATATATACACACAAATTAAAATCAGATGTGAACTCATGTATGTATGACCAAATGAAACTAATTAAAAAATAAAGCTACATTATCAACCTTACCTCGGTTTCAGCAGAGCACTGTAGGATTGTGGGTGGGTAGCACAATTTGTGTTGTGAGTTTCCTGAATTACAAACTGCTGCACTAGCTTGAAGTTTTGGGATGTAGCCAGCAAGCTAGTTGCACACTTTTTGTATATAGTCTCGTTCTAGGGAGTACATTGTGATTAGACTTTAAAAAATATATACTTAAATCACGTGAACTTTAAGTCAAAGTCTACCAAACGACTTCCAAGTGCTGAAATAGAAAAGGTTAATTGTTAGCTAGTAGCACAACATTGCTTGCTAGAAAGTTTTTAAAAGTTGGGAAAGGTAGCAGAGCTAGCAACACCAAAATGAGTTTGAACGAACACTCTTTACAAGCTCTATCATGGAGAAAGCTATATCTGAGCCGTGCCAAATTGAAGGCTACAAGTCGGACATCAGCTCTTTTGTCTGGTTTCGCAATGGTGAGTAACGTTACAATAGACGGAAAGTTGGCTAAGGACGAATGTTAATGCACATAGATAGCGACCTGACCCGGTCTGTCATGCCCTGTCAAATGAAATGTGCAAGAACGCTCGCTAGTTCTAGTTGGCAACATTTGATGACATATCTAGGCTACGGGTAACCACTTAACTGTGTATGTTTAGTAGCAGGGTGTTAATAGTTTAAAGTACATACAAGTCAATGTGTTGGTGTAAACCACGATAGGCTACTCTGCAAATGTGTGACGCAGTGAGACTTCGTATGACTCGCGCGTGAAGTTTGGTGTCAGCAATCTTGCCTCGAGTGTAATTTAGAAGCCATTGACGATTTTAACGATCAATTTTGGTATTCTTTATTACAGTATGTTAACTGCATTTGCATATATTGAATCAAATGGTATACATTGTAGCTTTGAACCTTTTATTTAAATTTGTATTTTTGTCTAGGTGGCGATGGTGGAAGTGCAATTGGAGCCAGACCACACGTATCCACCGGGGCTGCTGATTGCCTTCAGCGCCTGCACTACCGTCCTTGTAGCAGTGCACCTCTTCGCTCTCATGATCAGCACCTGCATCCTTCCAAACCTTGAAGCGGTGAGCAATGTCCACAACTTGAACTCAGTGAATGAGTCTCCCCACGAGCGTATGCACCACTACATTGAGCTGGCCTGGGCGTTCTCCACCGTCATCGGCACCCTGTTGTTCCTTACGGAGGTGGTTCTCTTGTGCTGGGTCAAGTTCTTGCCACTCAGAGGTGGGAAGATCAACGGGACCATCAGCTCGGGTGAGGCAGCAGCCATCGCCTCCACCTCCATCATGGTGCCTTTCGGTCTGGTGTTCATTGTGTTTGCTGTGCACTTCTACCGCACACTGGTCAGTCACAAAACTGACCGGCAGATCAAGGAGCTAGAAGAGCTGTCCAATATCACCCGCCTTCAGAATCAACTGGACCACAGGGGAGAGGCTGACTGTCTGAGCCCTGTTGTCCATTTCTAATACTGATCAGAAACACCAGGTTTTACACGTTCAACTACTTTGTGAAACATTTGATGATTTTCTTTCGCATTTACATAAATTCACCAAGTAATGGTGTCAATCTGTTTACTGTAATTCAGCACTTCACATAAACCGAAATACACCAGAAGGGCTTTTCAGTTACTCAGAGCTACAGTTTACAGAATCAATCAAAAAACTAAACGAGATTAGATACTATCACTGCCAATTTCTCATGTCATGTTGAATCAGATTGTATAGTCTATCAGTGAAAAAATGGTACATGTACTCTTGTTAATGTATCATAGCGGTGTTACAGTTAACAAGTTCTGAGTATTTTTAAACATTAACTTTGTGGTATCTACATTACTGCACAGTCATGAGAAACTTAGAGACGAATGACTGATCATATTAACCGAATTCCTGAAAATGGATTTCTGTGAATGTTGATCTTTTGTGAAGTGTTTTTTTTTCCATGTATTTTGTTACAAAGAAGCTGAGATCTAACCAAAGATGTTAGATGCTTTAAAATACCAAACTTAGATGAGCTCCAGAATTTTGTAAGGATTTTACTCTAAGCCAATTCTTGTACCCCTTTACAAAGAAAGTTAAAACAAATTATAATATTTCTGTAATGAATGCATAGCTCTGAATGCATAGTATGTATTGCTGTAATACAACAAGTGTTACTTGTGGATTGAAAACGTTCAGGTTGCAGAGGTTTCGTTAAAAAACAACAACAAAAAACAAAAAAATAAGTTTGTATATCTGTAATGTCACGAAGAAGGGATAAGGAGAACCAAGGCTGGGTACAGAATTGTCTAATACTGTATGAAGACATCTGGACATTCAGCTGATAACCCTCAGCTAAAAGGAATGTAGGCTCGTTGGGAAAGGTTGTCAAGGATACAGTAGATTGAAACTGTATTGAGAAGTATGCCAAACTGTTTTTAAAGGGTGAACTGATGACAGTAACTTTTATACGTATTGTTTTTGCATGATAAGGCTCACTCCAGCTATATATGGTTCCTGTGTGGATTTTTAGCTTTTTAAATGACTTGTCAAGTGGCACATCTGAAATGTCTGTCACATTATGTGCAATCTTCAGACTGTTTCATGTGAAGTAACATATTCTAAGCAGAATTACACTTCACACAGATGGATATATATATATATATTTAGACACACACACACACACTCATACACACTGTATATTTCTCTTCTCAGTTAGGTACAGATAACCACTTTCAGGAAAATGACACATACTGCATCTACTTCTAGACAGACAGTATACACGGCATTGACCATTGAATGTGGGTTACTTTCATGCTTTGCGGTCTTGGTCTGTGTAATAGGCCTACAGTATCATTTAGGAAATATTTTGTGCTCTACAAATATGTAGTTATGAACATCACAGAGGAGATTGGTTACATGCTCCCATGAACCATATGAACTGTTTATTTATTCTTAAAGCTTTTATATATAGTATATCTTTTCCTTTGTTTTCAACATATGCAAGAGGCCAATTATGACTAATAAAGGATTTTATGTCTAAATTTGAATGCTACCATTGGCTATTTCTTCTAGTCACAGTTTTTGCATAAACAGTGTATTTTCCTGAATGTGCTCGGTAATGATTGGAAACCACAGAAATGTGTCAGCAAAAAAACTTTACAGTAGATATGTTTAGTATGTGGATGTCAGCTGTCATTCAGGCAAAAGTTTGGTTGTCTATCTGGTCAGTTTTCAGACTAGTGTTAGCTTAGCGTTTACTTGGTGGTTTCGTGGCTGTTACAGAAGTGCACAAGGCTCCCTCCCCTTCCTCTCTGGGTTTTTGGGTGGGTTCGTTGCTGCAAGGGCTTTCTTAGTCGCCTCCCTGAATATGTCATCCACGTTTTCATTGCACTTGGCTGAACATTCCATATACAGCTCAGCATTTATTTTCCTTTTGGTTTCTTCTCCCTGTTGAGGAAAATAATAAAATTATGATTTAGATTTCAGGAAAAAGTACTCTCTTAGTCAGTGTACAGGTAAGTCCATCCTTTCATTGATCTAAAACCATTTGGACACTACTGGTATGTGTAGAGTTCGTACCTGGATGTATGTGATAAGATTTTGGCCTGAGGACCAAAGCTTTCTTGCCAGGGTTTTGTCCTTCCGTAGATCTGCCTTGCATCCAACCAGGATGACTGGTACACCATGGCAGAAGTGACGCACCTCTGGGTACCACTGAGAGCGCATATAGGGAGGGAGTCAGGTGGCTGAGCGGTTAGGGAACCGGGCTAGTAATCTGAAGGTTGCCAGTTCGATTCCCGTTTGATTCCCAGTTCGATTCCCTTCCGTGCCAAATGATGTTGTGTCCTTGGGCAAGGCACTTCACCCTACTTGCCTCCCTGTACTTACTGTAAGTCGCTCTGGATAAGAGCGTCTGCTAAATGACTAAATGTAAATATATAACGCAATCATGAAAAATGTTGGTGGAGATTTATACAAAGGTCGTGTAAACAATGCATTACTCAGACCCTGCAAGATAACACCCGATTATCGATAATCGGTTATAGATAGATCGACTAGAAGATAGTTGTCATGGCATAAGAAAACAGTGCGGTACCTTTATCAAAACATTCTCAAAGGATGAGGGGCAGGTGACATCATAACAGATCAGTACCAGGTTGACATTCTGGTAAGAAAGAGGCCGTAATCTGTCATAGTCTTCTCGACCTAAGGTTAATGGAACAGATATTACCACATTGAAAATTATGCATGTTCATAGGCTTTGAATAAAGCTGAAAACAATTAGCATGGCTTTACATTCCAGTCAGTCCAATCACTAACGTCCTCCAATTATACCTAATGCTCTAACATTCTTAGGTTGTAAAGGCATTGCTCAGACACCTTTGACTTGCAATGCAAAATGTCCACTATACCTGACATACTTGTTTTGCCGGGTGCTTTCAAAAGCATGTGTACAGAGTAGGTTCCAGACCTTACCTGCAGTATCGTAGAGGTGTAAGCGAAACTCAGCCCCTCTATACCTCACATTGGCAACCACATTTTCAAACACAGATGGAATATGTTTCTGAAAGATAAATGTAAGATTGTTTACTGTCACAATATGTTGTCAATAATGTACACACTGTTTAATTCAAATGTAATTATTTAATTAGCTATACAATGTAGAGCGATGGTATTCAAAAGTGTCCTGTTCGTAGGACTGTTATAAATCATACACAATATAGTATCGTACAGGTTAGTAGATGATCAAGATCAGCGAGTCTTACCTCTGGAAAGTTTCCCTTTGTGTAAACCGTTAAGAGGGATGTTTTTCCACATCCCCCATCACCAACAATAACAACTTTAAAATCCTCCCTTCTGCTATGTCCACTGCTCACCCCTGACACACTCTTTGTCATGCCTCTCAGAATGCAGACAAGGATGTGGGTAGTAAAACCGACCTTTTCTTTGTCAAGACTTACTTCCACAGGAGAAATAGAAGCACCGTATAGTGATACCCAGAGAGCCAACACACAGAGCCTTCCCTCTGCTAGATTTTGTACCTTCTACAACTTCCGCCAGAGTAAATAGGACTCCTCTTGGTTCTGTAGTGCCTGCCCTGCCGTGCAAGAGAGTGGCTCACCTGAGACTTTAGTTCCCATACAGATAGAAACCTGTTGACTTTACCTGCTCCACCCACTTCTTTGTGTACTTTGAGAACTTCCACCTGAACTCATGCATAGAAGAGAGATGCCAGGATACTCCTATGTGAAACACCCAGAGGGAGAGAAGAAGACGTGTACATAGTTGAGGTCTACCTTCCAAAAGGCATAATATAATACCATCTATTCTAGTGGACTTGGAATACATGTGCCTATTTAACCATATACCTATGTTTGTTAAAAAGTAAATTCTCTTAATAAAAAAGAAGTAAAACAATGAATAAGTGTATTCACTCAGCAGACACTTAACCTCTGTGTAAGACATTTACATTACATTACATTTAGTCATTTAGCAGACGCTCTTATCCAGAGCGACTTACAGTAAGTACAGGGACATTCCCCCGAGGCAAGTAGGGTGAAGTGCCTTGCCCAAGGACACAACGTCTTTGGCATGACCGGGAATCGAACTGGCAACCTTCGGATTACTAGCCCGATTCCCTCACCGCTCAGCCACCTGACTCCCCACATCTGCATTGAGTGGGAGGCTATAGCTGTGTCCATATCCTGTGAGCTACCACAAACCACTGACATACATCTTATTGTTTCCTGTAATTGTCACAGCAGCGGGCTGCACCGTCGGGCTGTCTCAGACCCCCCACATTGCAAAGGTTAAAAGAAAATGCTATTTATTTTTGTATTGGGCAAAATTGGGTAAACACAACGACAGTTCGTTGTGAACCTTTGGGTCATGTGACCCAAAAGCAGCACGAGGGTTAAAAAATGCCAGGAACATAAAAGGGGATTTTGTATGTGTGTAAATATGGGACATTTATTCAAGTGAGTTTTATGGCTAGTGTCACATTCCTTTCTAATGAAGTCACCCTGTTTTAGCATAAACCATTAAGGACCTTTATACATTTTACACAAATTGTCACAGTGATACCATATGAATAATTGTCAATGTGTCACAGTGAGATGCTAGAGTGTGGAGCCAAGCACAAGGAGAGGCCGGCAAGACAGGGTCGAGGAAATCAAAGTATTAATTTACCGGAAACAAGCAGAGTATACTCAAATGTACACAACAAGGAAGGGACCATACAAGCGCACCAAACTAGACACAGGTGAAACTAACTACAACAAACGAGCAAAAACTGAAAACCTGACGTAACGAGACACAGGTGAAACTGATGACACAGAGAACACAGGGAAACACTAGTGCAGGGGTGTTGAATCCTGGTCCTCAGGGACCGCTGTCCTGCATGTTTGAGATGTTTCCATGCTCCAACACACCTGATTCAAATGAATGGGTTGTTATCAAGCTCTGTGGAAGCCTGATAACGACCATACATTTGAAAAAAACAAGAACTGGGCATGACACAATATTAAATGCTGTTTCTTCATGCTCCTAGGTGGCCGTGGTGGAGATGGACCTGGAGTCGACTGACCCGTATCCCCGTTGGCTGCTGGTTGCTTTCAGTGCCTGCACTACCACTCTGGTGGCAGTCCATCTCTTTGCCCTTGTGATCAGCACCTGTCTCCTTCCACACTTTGATGCGCTTGCCAGACTTGACATCAAGAATTTGGTGTTTGAGTCTCCCCAGAAGAGCTTGCACTCCTACGTTGAGGCAGCTTGGATCTTGTCCACTGTTGTTGGCACTTTGCTCTCCTTGGTGGAGGTGGTTCTTGTAGTCTGGATCAAGTTTTTGCCGCTTAATCCAAATAATCTGGAAAAAAATGACATGAGCTCAAGCGAGGCAGCCATCACTTCCTCCTCCATCATGTTGCTTGTTGGACTGTTGTTCATTGTGTTTGCTGTGCACTTCTATTACACGCTGGTCGTTCACAAAACTGACTGTCAGACTGAAAAACTGAAGGAGCTGGACTACATAACCAAGATTTTATAAAATGATAGCTTCATAAGCTTCCAGGAGTGTGTGTGCTTACCAGAACCACATGGCGCAGTGTTAAAATATATAGAGCTCATTGGCCCGTTTTGTATTCACTGAGCATGTATGTCTTTTTACATTTACAATTTGGATTTTTCTATCAGCAGTAGAAGAATTTGACCATTGTGGGAAAATATCGATGTTATTGTTAATTGTAAAAATAAATCGGATATTTTCTTCAATGTAAACTTCCAGTATGCACATCCTCTGTAGATCTCACCTGAGATAATATAGAGATGTCTGCTCTTTTCTAGTTACAGAGGGGATACACATTTTTCACCTGATATAATGTGTATCCCCTCTGTAACTTTTGCTGTCGAAACAGTGCCCTAAAAACCCCTTCAATAGGGCTGCGCTTTACCATCGCCATCTGATGGTTTACTGTGAGAACTGCACTTGTAATGTTCCCATTAAACCACTAGGTGGCGGTATCGAAGCGCAGCCCAATGGCGCTGTCGAAACAGTGTCCCTTAAAAACCTGTTCCATAGGGCTGCGCTTTACCATCGCCATCTGGTGGTTTTCTGTGAGACCTGCACTTGTAATTTGCACTTTAAGACACTAGATGGCGGTATTGAAGCGCAGCCCAATGGCGCTGTCGAAACAGTGCCCCTTAAAAACCCGTTCCATAGGACTGCTGGAAAAGAGCAGACATCTCCATATTATCTCAGGTTGTTCATTGTGACCAAAAGAACACAGAAAATAACATACATGATGGCAGGACAGACCCTTTGCATGTTAGGGGAGGGGATACACATTATATCAGGTGAAAAAACGGCTGATAATGTCTATCCCCTCTGTAACTTTTGCTAGAAAAAGAGCAGACGTCTCCATATTATCTCAGGTTGTCAGAGGCTGTCAGAGGCTGAGAGGTTAGGGAGTCGGGCTATTAATCAAAAGGTTGTTGGTTCGATTCACGCCCGTACTAAATGATGTTGTGTCCTTGGGCAAGGCACATCACCCTATACTTGCCTTGGGGGGAATGTCCCTGTACTTACTGTAAGTCGCTCTGGATAAGAGCATCTGCTAAATGACTAAATGTAAAATGTAATGTTGTTCATTGTGACCAAAAGAACACAGAATAACATACATGATGCCAGGACAGACCCTTTGCATGTTAGGGGAGGGAATACACATTAAATCAGGTGAAAAACGGCCTGATATAATGTGTATCCCCTCTGTAACTCATATGATAGACAGGTGAACAAAGCGGTTAATTGAAAAGCCATATTAAACTAAATTAAAACAGAAATCACGTTAGGGCAGGGAGGGACATGTTAGCAAATACAGGGCATCCTTGTCAGACCACACCTGCAGAGAATGGACAGATGGAGGTAGCCTAGATTTAGCCTAGAAGGAAAACATATTGTTCATAAACCTGCATGTGATGTCGAGTCACATTGATAGGCCCATCAGTCGGCCTATGTAGATAAGGTGCATGGCAATATGGAACTTTGGAAAACACTGTCGATTAATCCACAATACAACTGATGTTGAAAGTTAATACATTAACACGCCCACAACTTACTTTCCAGATTTTTTTTGTGGACCTATATTTTGTTGCTTGTGTGAAATGTATCCTAGTTATACTCTTCGGAGTATCGAATGTGCGGAAGGATTCACAAATACCCTGGCCTGTATGAACCTCTGAAATCACCGAGGGAGACAAGCGCGATGACGACAGGTGCACAATGTAGGTCCTTCGTGAAGGAAACATCCGTACAGGTAAATTTGAAATATTTTACATAAATTAATATATAGCCTACGGTCTAAAACATAAAACAATTGGGACAGTTACTTTTAATGTACTTATAACATAAGTGAAATCCTATAACACATTATTAGTAAGGATACAGGTGATTCGCACGGTCTCCATCACCTGCTGGGGCGTACCACAATGGCGAGCGTCGAGAAATATTCAGCTCTTACGCCTTCAAAAACATTGCGATTATTTATGTGATTAATTACAGTGTACCATAGACTACGTTGGTTTGAAAGTCGTTTTTCATAGTTTCATATTGAAATATTTCCCTTTCTACCCGATAATGTGAATCTATTTGAATGTTTTCAGGTTTAGTGAATGTAATGGAAAACAAACATCAGGCTATTGACCGAGAGAACCAACCACCTCAACATTGGAGAAGTTGCAAATTGATTATAGATCCAGTGTTATCAAATGGATTTTTTAAAGTCTATCGTTATGATGGGCAGCTTTTCAATATGCCTGTAAGCTTTTTTACTCTTTTACTTTTTATATATTTGCTGATTTGAATGACTGTAACACTGTTTAGACATCAGAACAAATCAATACATATTAAATGCTAGTTTATTATATTGCTACGTTGACATTAAATGCTATGTTTTCTCGTTAGGTTCAAGACTTAGGAGTGTTTGCAGTGGACACAGTCAGAGACCCCAGAATATGCCGTCTTTGGACCAAATACGATGAGATTGATCTTCTAGTTCCTAAATTTAAGGTGGTATCACTTACCTGTGATGATGGTCAGACAATTATTATCGGAAAGTTGTACTGAAATTGTTCTGTCACATGATTTGTGTTTCAGGTTGATGAATGCTATGTCGGCCCAATTCCTCCCAAAGAAGTGACGTTTGCACGGTTAAATGACAACGTCCGAGAGGGTTTCTTGACTGACTTATGCAAGAAATACGGACAGATCGAAGAAGTGGACATTTTATACAATCCTCAAAACAAAAAGCATTTAGGAATTGCCAAAGTCATTTTTGACACAGTCAAGGCCGCTAAGGATGCAGTACAGCACCTTCATGAGACATCTGTCATGGGGAACATCATTCATGTGGAGCTTGATCCAAGAGGTAAAGTGAAGAACAGGACTGTCCTCTGTCCCTTATGTATGTTTGTCTAGAAATCAATCCATCTGCAAACATACACACATGTAAATCCAGCTACATGTATGTATGTGTTGTAATTCAATTATAAACTATTTGCTATGTTTTATACCATATCTTTCCCAGGTGATAACCGTTTGCGATATGTCCATCTTCTTATTAATGGACACTACACTCCTCAGACTGTGCCAGTGGGAATCAATGACGTCACCCTCCAATATCTAACTGATCGTTTTCTGGTAACATTTTGCTATGTTTTTTTATTTATTTAAATTTTATTTTATTATTTCTCACAAAAACCGCATCAAATATTTCTTGATTTATCTGTCCCCAGTGACATGCTGAGGCCTGGAAAGATCCAGTCATTTCTGTTCTGTACTTTCCATCTCCCTCAGGGCACCAAAACTACCCTGACACACAATGATCAGATCTCCACATTCACGGGGTGCATTTCCAGTCCGACCAGCATTGCGACGCCTCTCTCCCTGGACACAGCATATTCCAGTATTTGGCAGGACACTCCAGGAAGTTTGGGGCAGACGCCCCAATCTCAAGGCACCCCTCGCACGCCCTGCCTGTCTGGAACCCCTATGTCTCAAGACTCCTGCTACTCCAGCCAGCAGACCACGCCCATCCACCAAGCCAGCCAGGGGGAACACTCCTCCTACAGTGTTCACAGACGCTCCAGGAGCGACGGTCCGGGCGGGAGCCTTCGCCAGTCAGGACGCTACCAAGGGAGATTCCACCGCAGCTCCCAGCTGAGCTCCCTGTTCCAGCCACTCCACCCACCTCCTCCACTCCCCCTCCAGTCCCAGATACACGACTCCGCCGACAGCCACAGGGTTTCCCTTCCGTGGTCTCAGAACACCCACCCAGGCAAAGAGGCCCTCTCTCTCTTCCCCCTTCCCTCTCTGGGCGGCGGTTCTGCCCGTGTCTCGAGCATCGCTCCCACACCTGTGGGTCAGAGGGCAAAAACGGCAACGGCGGAGCATCATATCTGCATGGCGGACTCTCCCCCCTCGCCTCCGGACACTTCCGGAACCCCCGCCCGGGAGACGCAGAGCCACAGCTTGGACACTCGCATCGAGATGCTCCTGAGGAAGAACCAGGGCTCCGGCGCCCCCCTCCCCGCCTCCCTCCTCGCCCCCCTCCTCGGCGACGGGGGTCTGAAGACGGCGGAACGTCTGCAGGAGAGCCCGGTGCTCAGCGGATCTCGCTTCAACGGCATCCCGCGCACTGCCGGCAACCTGGAAGACGGCAGTTCATCCCACGTCCCCGGCGGGGAAGAGGAACAGCTCGCTGCTGTTGTGGAGCCCTTCACAGAGACCCCTCAGACCTCTGGAAACATCCCTCTAACGTTAAAGATTAAAGGCCACACAGACCAGAGCACCTCCGACCAAACGGATGTGAAGACTAGACTCTTACCGACCTCTTGGGTAAAGAAAGCAGGGTTATCATTAATATAGAATAACTATTTATATTTATAATAATTCAATTTAATATTTTTTCTCATTTCCGGATAAGGTTATGAGAATGTGAGATAGTAGTGTACTTTGGTCCACAGTGGCAGGTGTTTGTGTAAATTGTAAAATGTTATGTGCTTCAATCTGCCATAGATTCTTTTATAATTGTATTGCTCGTTTTTTGTCATTGCAGACACAGGTCCTGCCTTCGTCAGAAGAAGACTTCCACATCTCTGCACCTCAGCCTCCCACTTCATACTTCAGTGGAAACCTTCCAAACCCTGTCTCTAACCCGAAGCCCTCAGCTTCGCCTGCGAATGGTCGCACACGAATAATGCCCTTTAACCTCCCGGTTCAATTTCCCCCCAGGAACCTTCACCCTCCAATCCCTCCTTCTATCCTACCCTTTCCAGTCCCTCTCTCCAACGGCACCATTCCTATCCCCCCTCCTGGCTTTGTACCTGTGCCTGGTCAGGGCATCCCACTACCTCCTCCCCCTCTCCCCCCGCTTCCCGCTGTCCTCGGACCCCCTCCACCTTTAGTTGCCCCCCCCCCTATCCCGCCCCTAGCGTACCCCTACCCAATAAGCAATCAGCAGTCGGACAAGATTCTTTACCCACCTCAGAGAAACATGCTCGTTCCTTTCAGTGCCCCCCCTTGGCCCCTGCCCCCCATCCCAAGGTTTGACCCCTCCGTGCCCCCACCAGGTTACCTTCCTCCAAGGAAGGACCTGCACAAGGTCACTGTGGACAAAGTCATTTCCTTCATCATCGACGAGCTCAAATCCATCACGAGGAAGGATATCACTCGCAAAATGGTCGAAGGGGTGGCGTTCAGGGCGTTTGACGAGTGGTGGGATGACCAGGAGCAGAAAGCGAAGGTGAGCGCGTCGCATGCGTCGCAGTAAGAGATCTCACGACGCCCCCTAGTGGATAACATGAGCCATGTCTCTTTCTGGTTTGGGTACGTTTGCAATGGTCATGCCTCCCCATGTCCCAGACTGCTGTGATGCCAGGGAAAGGAGAGGAGAGAGCGGAGGACAGGGCGCACCCTAGAGACCCTCTCACGCTGATCGCTGGCCTGCGTAAGACTGTCCAACTGCCTTCTTTCAAGGTACGGCTGTTACCAAACTTCAGATGTAAAATGCCAGATGTGATTAAGTTGAGAGTCATGACAACTGAAAATTATTTTACACGCAGGTGAAGAAGAAACGGCTCGGTGATACTAGTGAGGATCCCAAACCAGAGGTCGGCCTCTCTGCGCATGAGGGGGATGGACACGGGGTCACAGGTCAGTGCTGGGGGGTCATACGCAGTCGGCAGAATTGAACTGCGCTTATGGCGGCACTCGTATGGACAGAAATAAGGTTTTTGTCATTCCTCAGCCGAGGCGCAGGAGGGTGGCGTGGCGGGTCTCACCCCGGACCAGACCTCTCTCGCTGGGGGCGGCAGTTCGGCCGTTAAGCGGAGACATGCGAGGCCTCTTGAGCTCGACAGTGAGGGGGAGGAGGAGGAGGAGGAGGAGGAGGAGGAAGAGGAGGAGGAGGAGGAGGAAGAGGAGGAGGAGGGTGCAGAACAAAAAGAGGAACGAAGTGAACAGAACGACTTCTGTCCCAACAGCCAGGTGCTCTAAGATTTCAACTGTTCATGTGATGAGAAATTGATTATTATTGTGTTGTGATATATGTTAAGGTTGATGTTGCTGATGTTTGCTCGATGTGATGTTTTAGCGGTGTGAAGAGGGTGATGATGAGGAACAGAATGAGGATAATAGACTGGATGATGATGAAGTCGAGGCAACAGGAGATGAACTTTCCACAGAGGGTATTTGTTTTGAAAGGATTTTTAACGCATACTGTGCAACTAGATAACGTCTCTACTGAGAGACAGCTACTGAAACAACTTTCTTCCTTTCCAGATGACAAAAGGATCTTTTCAGAGCAAGAGTCTTGCTCCTCCTCCTCTTCTCCCTTCTCCTCGGAAGAGAGTGAATCCTTCTCGGACTCTTCGGAGTCTTTCTCTTCAGAGTACAGCGATGAATCCCCAGACTCCACCTATGGAGAGGAAGAGGAGGACGAGGAGGGCTCACAGGAGGGGGCTTGGCAACACAGCAGAGTGGAGTGTGTGGTGATATCGTCAGACGAGGAGATGGAGCTGGAAGCGCCCCGCACCCCCACAGCCCCCCGCACCCCCACAGCCCCCCTCACCCCGGGCACAGAGCTGGAGGTGGAGCTAGCCCTGCTGGGGGGAACCCATGAGGGTCTGGAGAGAGATCTGGGGGAAGCCTTGTTGGGTTACACCAACAGCCTCTTTATACCAGACCCAGTATCCCAGCATCTACTTAGTGAACACCAGCACCCACTTCAGGCACCTTCTCCTATAGGACTCCCAGGTAGAGTATGTGGTTAATGAATAAATATATATTTTTTATGAATTGATCTTCAATTGTTGAATATATACCACAAAAAAATGCCATGTGTTTGCCACTGTTTCTGCAGTGGTGTGTTCTGACTTTGAGGTCGAGACTGACAGTCCTGAGTGGGAGATGGACTCACCAGAGACCCCGAGGCCGCTCACCCCCACGGGCTCCCTGGTGGACAGTGACCCTGACGTGCTCTTCAAGAGCAAGCCGACCCCCCCTGCTGTGCTAGAGGTGGAACTGCCACAAACCCCTGGTCAGGGCGTGGCTTCCTCCCTGGACAGCGAGGAAGACTTGATGGCCCAGCTCCTGTATCTGTCAAACACTGATCCCAAAGAGCGTGCTCTCGCGGTCTCGTACGCGGCCGACGAGGACATGCCCAGGACGCCGGGCGCTGAGGAGAGGAGCGTCTGGACTCCGCACAACTCCAGTCGCGTTCCAAAGACACCTGGCAGGGAGACCACCCCTTCAGAGGGGAGTCTGGTGATGAGCCCGCCTCCACCTCTTCCGCGGAGCCCCTTCCACCTCCCCTCTCTGTCCTCCAACCTGTACACCCCCCGCACGCCCGGCCGGGACATCACCCCTCCCAGGAGGCTGCACAGACATCTCCGCGCCCTGGGTAGAACGACGGCGGGCCCCTCACCTCGCTCACACGCCCCTGCTCTGTCATCCTTGGTGTATGACGAGCGGCTGACAGCATCCTCCGTCATTTCGCCCCCTCCCTGCAGCCTGTCCTCAGCGGAGTCTCCTGCTTCTGGGGACGTGTGCCCCGGGCCCCGGCCCCGGGGCCAGACCCCCCTGCAGGGCCTGGAGAACCGGCCCGGCCTGGTGGACGACAGAGAGAGGGGGAAGCTGTTCTGGAGGAGAGTACGGCAGAGGAGGAGACGGAAGAGGAGGAGGTGGAGGAGGGTGCAGCGCCGGGAAAGGACGTGGTCGGCGCAGAGAGCGGCTGCCTCGCTCTGTCCCGGTCTCTCCCCTCACCGTCGCTCTCCCGGCGGAGAGAGGGAGGTCCTCCACAGGGTCTGGAAGGAAGGCTTGGACGAGGAGGACTGCAGGCTCCTGCAGGCTACCTACGAGAGGAGGCTGCAGCATGACAACGTCCGCTGGCTCACTGACGCCCACTGGGTCCCTCACCCTCATATCCTTCAGTCACAAAGCCATGCTGCTTCTTGTCGTCGGAATTGATTTAGTTACTGTTAGCCTGACGTTCAGCTCGAATACTCTCTGGTGTGTCGTGTCAGTATGACTCTCAAACCTTCGTTTCCCTTAGCAACTCTCCACTCACCAGAGTCCTGACAGAGGACGTTGAGGAGGGCTATGATTGGCTGCGGAACCACGTGACCGGCTCGGCCCGCAGCGAGGGATTCTACAAAATCGACAAGAAGGACAAGATCAACTATCTCAACAGCACACGTCTGGACACGCCCTCTCGCCCGACAAATACTCAGGTATTTGTTTCCGTTCCAGGTCTGTTTGGATCATCTCTGACGAATGTCAGTCTCAAACTACTGACTACTACTGAAAAATGACTACAAATATTTCTTTCTAGCAGATCTTATGAGTTTTAATGATCGAATTGTATTTTATATTGATGTTTTACTTTGTTTTTATAATATTAACTATAGCACTTTGAGATTTGTTTTAAAATTTGAAAAAAGGCAAAGTGTGTTAGAAATAAAATCTATTATTATTATTATTATTATTATTATAATGATGTTGACGCTGATGAAGAGCGCGTGTCTCTGCAGGGCGGTAGCCTCCCAGCCCAGCCACAGGCCGTGCTGCGCTCGGGGTCAGAGTTCAGGGCGGAACAGCGCCGCCTGCTGGCCTCCTTCAGCTGCGACAGCGACCTGGTCAAGTTCAACCAGCTCAAGGTGAGGACATCCGAACACCAAACAAAGTCCAGCGTTGAGACTTTTTAGCTCTGCGGTCCCGGTTCCATTACCGTGCACCAAACAAGGCCCCGCCCCGGGGGGGATGTCCCGCTCTTTCAGTTCCGCAAGAAGAAGATCCGATTCTGCCGCAGCCACATCCACGACTGGGGGTTGTTTGCCCAGGAGCCCATAGCTGCAGATGAGATGGTGATCGAGTACGTGGGCCAGACCATCAGACAGGTGAGAGGCTGGAGCACACAAGACACACAAGCAGAGCTCCAGGCACTACAAGGCCTCACGCTGACATGCCAGGGACTGGATTACTAGTAACGATTACCACACAGGGTCGAGCTTTGTCTTGCTGGGTACATTTACATTTAGTCATTTATCAGACGCTCTTATCCAGAGCGACTTACAGTAAGTACAGGGACATTCCCCCTGAGGCAAGTAGGGTGAGGTGCCTTGCCCAAAGACACAACTTAATTATGCACGGCCTGGAATCGAACTGGCAACCTTCTGATTAATAGCCCGATTCCCTAACCGCTCAGCCATCTGACCCCCCCCCCCAGTAGACGTGACTGACTGTGCGTCCTGCCCTCAGCTGATAGCGGACATGAGGGAGAAGCGCTACGAGGACCAGGGCATCGGGAGCAGCTATCTGTTCAGGGTGGACGAGGAGTACATCTTAGACGCTACCAAGTGTGGGAATCTCGCCAGGTTTATTAACCACAGCTGCAATGTGAGTAGTGCCACTCAGAAATATAGAAACTAATTATTGTTTTTTGAATGTGTGACAAATTACCACATAATCCTTAACGTAATCATGTATTCTGTTGGTTCCAAATACAGAAAATACCATCTTATTGTGTTTTAGAATACGAATATACAACTATACACACGAGAATATGACTATGTAATGAAATAAATACAAATCTGATGACTCATGGTTAGGTGTACTTTTGTGCACAGTCTATTGGTGAGGTTTTTCCCAACGTGTTCAAACTTCTTTTTATTTAGCCAAACTGCTATGCAAAGATCATCACAGTGGACTCGCAGAAGAAGATTGTGATCTACTCCCGGCAGCCTATCAGCGTCAACGAGGAGATCACCTACGATTACAAATTCCCCATCGAGGATGAGAAGATCCCATGTCTGTGTGAAGCAGACAACTGCAGAGGATCCCTCAACTGACATGTGGTCTGAGCACCCACCCCTGGTGCTGATTGGTCTGACCATCATGGGCTGATGTCCAGCTGATGTGGACAAACCCACAAGCCTGTGCCTCAGTCCTGAAGAGAAACCTGTGTATCTGGACCATGTTTTCATTCATGAGAACTAATGACAATGCATTCAACTTGTATCAAGTATTTTAACTGATTATTTTGGTAATTTGGTGCAATGACAGTGTATGTAGACTAATGATTGTACCTCTGTTTATAATATACATAAAGATCTCTTTTTACAAAGTAAGGAGACTCCAGGTCACATTACCCCTGTTATATTTATAACTTCTAGTTCTCTTTTGTCTCTGTTTTGTTTTTTAAACGAGTCACAATCCAGTAATATATTTTATTACATGTACTTAGAATGAAAGCACTTCAGTATAGAAAGCACATTTGAAAGAGTACAAAAGCAATTACGGTAAGAAACAATTAATGTTTGGACTTTTTTTGTGGTTAATGCAACAATTAAATCACATTGTGCATTGATATTGTGCATTGAGGCATTATGTTTCATATGTAACTCACATCCTCAAGGAACTGTTTGTCATGTTTACAGCATAGATCTTTAAAGCAATGTTAACAGGCATCAAGGTTGAGTATAAATAGCCAATGTGGTACAGTTAAATTTGTTATATAGTGTGCAGGAGATAAGTAACAAGTGAAGTGTCGTTGCTGGCTTCAGATGTTCTTGCTAACTCCATTAGGGGTCAGGATAGTCAAGTTCCCCCTGGCGTTCTGGTCTGCCTCGATGGCCTCAAAAAGGGCCTTGAAATTGCCGGCTCCAAAACCCTGGAGAGAAAAAGAACACAAGGTGTCAAAGACACCGTCATGGTGACGAGTTCCCTAAAAGACTATTTGTGTTTGTCAGATCTGTCGTATGGAGCCAGAATCACTAAGACTTTGATGTCCTTTCAGTGTGAACACTCTGTGTGACCTCACCTGGTGGTTGTGTCTCTGGATCACTTCCAGGAACACGGTGGGCCGGTCCTGCACCGGCTTGGTGAAGATCTGGAGCAGGTAGCCACCGTCATCGTAGTCCACTAAAATCTTCAGCTCCTGGAAATTCAAATGTTTACATTCAAAAACGTTTACATTTAGTCATTTAGCAGACACTCTTATCCAGAGCGACTTTCAGTAAGAGCAGGGGCATTTCCCTGAGGCAAGTAGGGTGAAGTGCCTTGCCCAAGGACACAATGTCATTTGGCACGGCCAGGAATCGAACAGGCAACCTTCCAATTAATTAACATAACCAATTACGTAATATCCTAATCTGACCCTCCCCAACATATGACTGAAACACTTCAATTAGGAGGCACGTCTTGGAAACCATACAGTGTAAATGAGGACAGAATAGATATCAGTCCTGTATCTCAAACAATTCTTTGTAAAAAAAAAAAGCCTCACCTCCAGAATGTCCAGATCCTCTGTGACCTTAACTTTGGAACGTTTGAGATTCTCTCTCAGTTGCAGATAGTATGTGTCCGGAACAGTCATGAACTCCATCCCTCTCTCCTTCAGATTACGGATCTAAAAGCAGCAAGCAAGATCCGTCAACAAAACGAATCAAACCGCCCACGAAGGACGCAGATACTGGCTTTTATTTTGAGCCACAGATGGACTTACTGCAGTGATGATGTTTGATGTGTTCATGGCAATGTGCTGGACACCTGGGCCCCCGTAATACTCCACATACTCCTGTTAACACAGACGAGGCGGTCAGAGAGGCGGAAGTGAATCTTAAAAAAAGAAAACAAAGGGTGCGAATCAGTGCGGACGACTTGCCTGGATCTGGGACTTGCGCTTGCCCATGGCCGGCTCGTTGATGGGCATCTTCACCGACTCTTCGTAGTTGGCCACGACGATGGAGCGCAGGGCGCTGAAGTCTGTCTGCAGCTGCTTGTCATCCACAGACCAGAACCGATGGAACATGAGGTTCCTCCTATACCTGCGGGGGCAAAGGTCCTTCAGGTTGGGGAAGGGTCGCCCTGCCCCCCTCATGCTCGCGGTCGTCTACATTTACATTTAGTCATTTAGCAGACGCTCTTATCCAGAGCGATTTACAGTAAGTACAGGGACATTACCCCCGAGGCAAGTAGGGTGAAGTGCCTTGCCCAAGGACACAACGTCATTTGGTTGGCATAGCCGGGAATCGAACTAGCAACCTTCTGATTACTAACCCGATTCCCTAACCACTCAGCCATCTGACTCCATCTGTCTAGCCCACTGAACCATCTTGTTTGGAGAGCAGCTTCTCTCTTCCTTTTGATCTCAGCCCCACTATGGGCTCTAACTCATCCCAGATGTGAGGCACAGGCAGAAAACTGTTGAGTCATACTAGCGCCCGGTGTTTGCCAAAAAGGCAGGGTTGCATAATACCTACCGCCTCCCTCATTCACTCTTTTCTCTAAACATCCAGCCAAACTTGACGTAAAACTTCACTTATTTCGGTGGTGGACGGAGAAACTGTGATTGGCTGTGATTGAATGCGAATTTACCATTCCACCACAGGCACCATCTCATCATCTGGCTGGTTCCCAACAACATGATCAATAAAGTCGAGGTGTCCACGTGGGCTGTGAATACAACAAGTCACTGTTACCACAAAAAAAGGCAAAAAATAATAATATTCTACAGCGTTATACAGAATTCCATATACTTACAGCTTTTCCAACAAGGGGTCCAGGTGTAAAGGGGGTTGAAACCCTGGGAGAAACTGACCCTTGTACCCTGTTCGCTCCACAAATGTGTGTGTAGTGTCACCATACTGCAGAAACCAGGACTTTCGGTTAGACATCAGTGCACTAAAAGATGCATCTACGAGTCCAAACTATATCTAAACAATTCAATGTGTTTTTGTTTTACCAACCGTTTGAAGAACAGCCAGCTTTACTTTCCCAAATTTGTCCTCGAGTACATATGGCTCTTTCACAATGATGGCACCCCTCTCTCTGGCTTTCTGTGGAGGTCATTGACCAGAGAAACCATGTCAGAGATAATTCACTGTCGGTACTACAAAGAGAGTGGCTGTGACCGAAAACTATCTTGTTACCTGTACAAGGAAATCACAGTTCTCCACCGTAAATGCGATGTCTTTGGCTCCGTCACCATGTTTCACCAGGTGCTCTCCCATTTCTAAACACACGGGAACAGAAATACGCTCTGTTTCACAAAATACGCTCGAATATCACTGAAACCAAACAGGCTAGGGGCTCAACCCCTCACGCTTGTCCAACACTGCGTTCTGTACCTTTGTTCCCAGGGTTGAGGGCAGAGGAGAACACATACAGGATCTGTAAATGACAACAAACCAAACGGTCACACGATGGGGTGGGCCAGACTTCCACTGCATCCCTTTAGTGGAACCTGACGGTGCTCACCTTGCCTTGCTTCACCACGTGAGACACCACATCCCGGTTACCTGTCTCCAAACCCTGATACGCCACAGGTTCAAACCCAAGCTTGTTGCAGTAGTAGGATGCTGCCTGATGGGACAGGATGTAAACTACTTAGACACTCAACAAACAGGTTTCACACACGTCAACTGGGTTCTGGATCTCCATGTGGAGCGAAACAGATTGGCAATTTCTTTTCGTTGATTGTAGGGTGAGAGCGACCACGTTATGTTAACCTCCCCTTTAAATGACCCTGTTGCCCCCTTTAAATCCAGGCTGGGCATCTCTCCCCGAATGAAAAACATGCGATACATTTCACATAATGCACAGAGAACTGTTATCATGGTGGGGGGAAAAACATTGCGTGTCAGTTGAGTGAAGGATCGCCTTCTGGTAGTGCAAAGACAGAGCTGGAGCCCTAGTATGGATCACATTAGGAGAGGGATGATGGTGCGGTTTGGGGTTTCATGCTATTGCCTCCACCCCTTAGGAGAACCAATAGCCATCCACACACAGAATACTCCTCCGTTTGTGAGAGTTGAAATGGAAACAACATGCAAAAAAAAAAAAAAAGAAGCTAGACTGACATACAGAGACAACAATGTCATGAAGGTCATTGTACCTGTTTGGCATTTCCAACCCAGAATGTGATGTGGTCAAAGCAGATGAACCTGCCTTGCTCATGCTGAGACAAAAGTATGACAGTTAGATAGACAAATACAAGAGCAATTTAGACATGCATTTCATATAATACAACTCTGCCACTTCCTACAAACTACACTGGAGTTCACTTAAGTTTCTTAAACTTATATCATAATAAAAGTCACCACCGTCATAATGCCGTTTATATATTCGTTGTTTCATACTGAAACATGTATTTGCTTTCAAGATGTATACCAGTACCTTTTCACCTTTATCCGTGTAGGTAGTCTAGAAGAAAAAAAAACAAGCCTATCACATCAATTCAATGTAAAACAGCCATTGCAATTACAAGCTAAGAATTTCGAAAGTTTTTGTCTTACCATCTTGTGCCTTTCTGTCTTGCTACAGTTTGAAAAAACCAGCTAGAGTAATTTGCCCAGCATTTAAACGATCAGAGCTGGTTTCCTCTTCCACGCCCACCGGTGTTGTGGAGGAGGAGAATGCTCATGCTTGCTTTGTTACACAATAATTGCACTTGTCAGTCTTGTAAAAAAGACCAACAATAAATAATCGATTTCAATTATTTCATCATTCTTTCTTTATGGAAAATACTGCTGGTTACGCATCACAACTATTAATTTTGAATCAGATCGTTATGATTGAATAAACATGTATTATAACGTTCTACATATTGCAACTTATAAACCGTTGTTTTAAACGTATTTTTTGTTTTGAAAGTACCTTAAATATAGTGTGGATAATGCAGAGGTAGCCGGGCGCTCTCTGCCATCTCCACAGCAAGCTAAATCCCACACATGTTAGTGTTTAGGGTTCGGAGGAGGTTCACTCAAGAAGGTTTCTTATTGGCTCCTTGGTGTAGTAAGTACATTCAGGAGCCAACGATCTGATCATAATAACTTTTGCATTGTAGAAAACATCATTGTAGTCAGAGTATAAGTGTAATGTAACTATGTGTAGAATGTATCAGTCCATTATTAGTTCAAGAACAAATATGGTATAATGGTACAGTTGTACAAAAAAACGTTATATGGAAATATCTTTTTTTTTTTACATAGCAGCAGTAGCACTAACCCTAACTGCCCAAGCACAGGTCCTCTCCACAACATATTCCGTTCCTTTAGTCTTTCATCTGTATGGTTCAAATATCATCTGTGCATGATTGTGGACAGATGTTCTGGATCTATGGTAGCCTACGGGTCAGTACTCAGAAGAGGTGTTTTCAACTCTGCAGGTCACCTCTGGGGTTTGGATCCACATGGAAAACAGAATCGTTTATCTGACCCCATCACATTCTTCCTGCGTCACCCACACATGCCCCATGCGTCCACTGGAGATCTCAGCTTCTTTCTCACATGCTACAGCTTTAAGCCACCTCTCACCTAGAAAAAGGAACCTATTGCTAAAACAACACCGTCTAAAGATTTCACGTATACAACAAACATCTGTTTGTTTCACATCGTACCCATGAGTGCCATCAGGACTTATGATATCAGTAACACAAACCGATGACAAAGCAATACCACGCTAATGAGAGAATCACTCTCTCCCTGAGAGCTCCCTCTGCACCTGTCCCTGAAGGACGTTGTTTTTCTCACCGTTACCATGAGACAGGCTGCTGTCAGGAGATGCAATTAGAGAAACTGACTAATCAGATGATGGGAATGTGCGTATCTGTGATAAGGACAATGATGATGATTTGATTGGTTATGATGGGCTACTGTTGTTGTCCACTACATCTATGTGACAAATCTAGATTCTTTATCGCTAATGTCGTTAAGGCTGTTTATTATCTATCCTAAAACGTTTTCACAAACCTGAATAAGTGCTTAGAGATCAAGTACATGTTGGATTGCACAAAATGCGCAAAGGCCTCAGAAGTCACAAGGTACTGTTCTTGTGTTTCTATGTCCACTGTGTATTACATATCAGGTATGTGTGTCTGTGTGTCTGAAGCAAATTACAATTCGTTTCCCACGACAGGAACCCCCAAGGGAAACGGAAACCCCAGACAATTTGAATCCTTCAAGACACAGGGCACAATGTTTAGTGTGTGTACTCAGTGCAGTCAGACATCAGTAGAGCACAGGCGAAGCACAAGCTGGAAGACAAAAAAATGAGTCATTTATCCACAGAAACAGCACCTCAGTCGCTAGAAGAGGCATCCCTTGATGAACAGCAGGGAGAATGTTGTCCTTGCTCTGATACAATGCCGGACCCATCTCAACCCATCTTCACACTGACTGAAGAGACTGTGGAGGACAACGTCCCACAGCAGGCAACGCCAGTGAAGATGAGCTCCTTCTTCCAACAGGTGCGCCAGCAGATCAAATCGCAGGCGGCCACAACCGTCCCCAAGAACGGCATCCTGGAGCTGGTGCAGATGGTCCAAAGCAAAGAGCTGGAGATGAACAGAGATCCAAATGTCAACCAAAGCCAGGACACAGATGACAAAGCTGAGGAGATTTTGGCGGTGGAGGCATCCCTTGATGAACAGCAGGGAGAATGTTGTCTTTGCCCTGATACAATGCCCGACCCATCTCAACCCATCTTCACACTGACTGAAGAGACTGTGGAGGACAGCGTCCCGGAGCAGGCAACCCCAGTGAAGATGAGCTCCTTCTTCCAACAGGTGCGCCAGCAGATCAAATCGCAGGCGGCCACAACGGTCCCCAAAAACGGCATCCTGGAGCTGGTGCAGATGGTCCATAGCAGAGAGCTGGAGATGAACAGAGATCCAAACGTCAACCAAAGCCAGGACGCAGATGACAAAGCTGAGGAGTCTTCGGAGGTGGAGTTGGAGTGCACGGCTGAGGTGGACCCAAAAAGGGAGATGCTCGTAGCGCTGTTTCAAAGAGAGGTGGAGGCGGGTAAGGATGCCATGAGGATCGAGTTCAGAAAGCAGATGGAGCAGTTGAGGATAGAAATGCGATGTTACACCGACCTGGCCCTGGCCGTGTCAGAGTCCAGGATGCAGAGCAAGCCGATGCACAGCAGACACGTGCTCCCACGTTTGTACCAAGCTGGCCCGTCAGAGAACAGGATGCAGAGCAAGCCGATGCACAGCAGACACGTGCTCCCACGTTTGTACCAAGCTGGCCCGTCAGAGAACAGGAGCCTAGAGAAGAAACCGAAGCCTCCAGGTGCTTCCTCCCTGGTTCCGGCAAAACCGTGGAGGCTGAGCCGAACCATGACGACCATCACACCCAAAACCTGCCTTCCCATCGTCCTCGGCCCACGCTCGAAATCTGAGACCTTGAGCACCTCCAAGAAGGAGAACGACACTGTGCTTCTACTTAAGGATGCAGACTTCCACGTTTTTGCCTCCCAGAACCACAGGCAGCGTGGACGCCTTCCTCCAGCTTGCCCCCCAGTCAACCATCGCAAGAAGCTTCTCCGCACCAAAGATCATGCTTGAACTGTTGCCCATCAGAATAATATATATCGTAGGTATAGTCACGTTTATCACAATTCTAATTTCAACTGCTTAGCTTGTCACGTGTCTAAACTGAAACTTGTGTAATTGTAATAAGAACATTTGTTTTGTTCTGTTTGCTTGTTCATAACCATTTTAATAAAATGACATGTCCTAATAGTATATTATTCGGGGTTCCTTTGTGAAAATCATCTTCTTTGGCATCATATTAAATACAACCAATGGTATTCTTTATCATATCAATTGTACCACAATAAAATATATATATTTTTTTAATTAACTCTCCAATGCATACCAGCAACTGCATATAACACTGCATGTAACTAACTGAAAACGTTAATTCAGTCTTCCAACTTCAAGTTTATGGGAAAGTGTCATACAGATCAGAAGTATCCACCCCTGATCCTGGAGAACTACCTGCCTGTTGGTTTTTATCTCCAACCACATTTATTTGACTTGATTCAACACTAGTTACCTTGACAACCATCTCATTATTAGAATCAGGTGGGCTAGATTAGTGTTGGAACGAAAACTGTAATTTGTGGTAGAATAACACTTGGTCTAGTCTCCTGAGTCTACCTAATTTATCAGCACCATTGCAACATTTATTAAATTGAAGAATACACGCTGGCTTGATGCTGGAACTACCGGCAGTTTCTGAGAAGATGGTGGCATATCTCAATACTCTGACCAGACGTAAAGATGTGGTTTGAGTGTTGTGGACATTTCTCTGAAGTAGGTCATTTATTTATTTACCCGTCTGAATAGTATACAAATGGAAAGAACCTCTGTGCTCTCAGATATGTGCAAAAATATTAATCAAAACCTCTTCAAAATACTGGTCCTTTAGAAATTACGATAGCACTTCAAACACAATCCGATCCGTACACTAGGGGGCAGCATCACACCACCATAGCAGAGATTAAATAGAGTTTAATTGTTTTTGTCGTAAAAAAATTGAAGCAGTGGAACGAATCAAGTTGATGGACATTTATTTCCTTACAGTAAAACAGCAACCATAATCACCACAGAACCACAACCAAGACCACAATAACAAACAATGCTCTAATCGGAAAACTATGCTAACAGGCATACATAGTGTAGACCACTGACCTGGAAACAGACACGTCACACGTTTCTGCAAAGTTTGCATTATCAGCACACTATATTTTGAATAGAACAGAATATCGTGAGAAAAAAAAACATCTCAAAAATACAAATGCGTCAATAATAAATGCACTGAAACTTTTGGAATACATCACCAAGACTGTAAAGCAAGTAAGCACGAGAGGTCTGTATGTTCATCAACTATGACCCCAACTGTCTGACTCCCCAGGTTAAGACTTTATATCATTTTCTGCCAACAAAGAAATCATGCACAACCACTGATGCACAAATAAATAAATAGAATTCTAAAAAGATGTTTACGTCAAAGAAAACTGCCATTATTCATTAAATTTAGCCAAATGTCTTCAAAGCCTCCTCAAAAATACATTTGGTTGAGCAAATACTGTCAGGTGCACCAGTTTATTCAGGGCAAGTGGGGGTTTAGGTCAAAAGTTTATTTCAGGTATATCTGTCAGAAGAGAAAAAAGATTGTTGAAAGGTGTCAGGAGGTATAGTCATATTTTAGCATCACAAAAGTCATGAGACTTGTGCTCTTTTGTAAGGGGCGAGAAGTAGGCCTAATGCGATTGCAAAGAAATACATAGGAAAATGTTTGTTTTACGTTAACTAACCTTTGCCTCCAGACCCGAAGCACCTGAACAGATCCAGCTGAACTGGCATTGGAGACAGGCATTGACAGGGGGAGCATTTAGGCCTGTAACAGGCATAGAGGCTGTGTGCCCAGAGACATCCCTTTCACAATGGATGGGATAGAGACGGTCGTGAAGAGGAGCTTTGTATCCTGGGGGAGGATGAGCCGTGAATCCGGAGGGCCGCGGGTGCAGCATCATTCAGGTCCAGCCAAGGAGCGCTGTCACCGGAAGCGGCACGTTCCGCCCTAACGATGTCCTCTGAAATCTGAATAGAACGCATGTGGCCTCGTTGTTTATTTATTTATTTACCATTAACCCCTTTTCTTATCCTTCAATTTTGGGGGGAATTCCACTGCAGCTATCGGCTGTTTTGTGCTTCTGTCTACATGCCCAAATACAAACAGACATTGAAGTCCAGGGGAGAGAAGTCTCATGACCATCAAAGGATGAGGATTCTGAGGTATGGTGACAGAATGGAAGGGCCCTTGAGGTGTATGTCTTTTTGCACACTTGTCCAGCTGGTTGAATTTTCACCTCAACAGACTCATCTGATGTTTGCTTCCTCGGGTGGAACAAGGTGTGGTTCTGAATAGTAAAACACTTAGGAATTACCGAGAGATGTCCTCACAGAGATGTCGTCACAGATGCCTGCTTGTGAATGTCTCTGTCATTCCGGCCCTGGGTCATACCAAATGTCACCATTTGGTATGACCCAGGTATGACACATTTCCACTCCAATGCCCTGTAAACAAAATGACCTTTCTACAGCAGTACACATACTGCAGCCCAGGCATGTGTCTCCTTCATGTATGTGGAAACAGGTTGACAAGAATAGAGCAAGTCCAGGTGGAACAGGAAAAGAGGTTTTGTCATCAGGTAGATCGTAAGATCAGCTTTCTTGAAGAGCCACTCTTCGGCCATTTAGTTTATACACATGTTGTCTGTATAACAATATACAGTTTGAGAAAAAAAAAAGGTTTCAGGTCATTTTTATGTTTCTCTTTCTTGGGTTGTCATGACCACGAGAATAACCAAAGGAGTTTGTTTTGGTTATGTGGCCTCTGTAACAGGGAGTGGTGAAAGGAAACCTAATTGCTCTAGACAGTATCGTAATGGGTGTGTATTGGCCATCCAATAGCCTCTCTCTTCATTGTTATACATACAGACCTGCACTCTCTCCCATTAGGTTTGGTGACAGGGTCTTTAATGGCATCTTTGTTAAGATTCATTTCCCAATTATTGCATTAGACAACAAAAACGTGTTCTAATTTATACCCTTTTTTAAAAGTTGAAATAATTGCGCTTTTCTCTCCCCTGTATTTGATTTGGTTTCTACAAACAAATTCAGACGGCATTTCACAAGACAACCCGTAAAAGTGTTATCTTCCATTTGACCCCGAAACCATTGAGAGTAAGCGTTTGGAGTATTGATCTTCAGTTTGCCTGGGATGCCATTTGCCGAGTTCAGAGGTCGGCCCAGTCCTCTGAAGCCAGTGTATGGGCCGCTCATCATGAAATGAGTTCATGTTTGTGCCGTGGACATAAGAGGATTATGTAGAGTCCTTGCGGAGTAGTCTATAGACTGTGTGACTGCATAGGGGGGGTCTACCCTTTGATCCCAGCAGATTGGAGCCTGACATGGTCCCCTTTGTTGAGGGTCGATGCATTCAAATACGTCAGACTTTTGGTCACATTTGGCTCATTATCTATATCGGCTGTGGAGTAATCTTTTCAGAGGTATGTCAGTCGGCCAACGCTCCACCTGCAGCAATGACTCAGATAATCGTCTCTAGAACGGATGATCTTGCATTGCAGAATACCAAGACGTATGACATGTTACAATGCTGTAACATCCATGGGACTTGTTACGATTTGAACTAAAATCTCCAAGAAAAGACTCACTCGCAAAATATATCCATCTGGAGGTTTCCAAAAGATGAAAAGAAAAGCACTCAATTTCAGATTTTCCTTGCGGTTGCATTGTTGCATATTTAGCACCCCCCCCCCTGGGGTTGTTTGTCGAAAGACAGACTCCTTTTAGAATTTGGTTCTAGTTAAGAAGTTGTTTACATTGATTGAGTAGTCTCTGGTGTAGTGTTGTTTAACCTGAAGCTAATGTACCTCTTTGGTCTAACTGCTCATTACAATGCTGTGATGTGGAAGGGGGCATTTAAAAAACATCAAAAGCTCTTGCTTTAGGGCTGGTTCCCCTCGGTGCGAATGGAGACACTGAGTAGAGAACGGCCGAGTACACAAGGCGTGTGTACCGTAAACCACAGCAAAGCGTCAGAGGGTAGGAGGGGGCAAGGTCACCTAAAGCAGGAGTAGCCTAAGAAATATTATTGATCGTAACAGCTGGTGATGGCTTCACATGGCTGCCCCTGGGCAAGACCGGATAACGAACCTATCCAAGGATAAATTAGTCACCAAATAATATTAACAAGGAGTCAGTTGGCTGAGCGGTGAGGGAGTCGGGCTAGTAATCCGAAGGTTGCCAGTTCGATTCCCGGTCATGCCAACTGACGTTGTGTCCTTGGGCAAGGCACTTCACCCTACTTGCCTCGGGGGAATGTCCCTGTACTTACGGTAAATCGCTCTGGATAAGAGCGTCTGCTAAATGTAAATGTAACAATGACTTTGTAAGGAAGTGGAATCTCTCAGTCTTCATGAGAAGCCCTATGCCGGCCTACTCCCTCAGATGGCGTGAGGCAGCCTTCCACTTTCTTGGATCCAGCTCAGACTCTTGTTTTGGTGGATCAGAGGCTCGGCTGTCTAGACTGGTGTGGAGACCATGCACAGACACATTAAGTTATTAACAGTGTTGTGTGAGTCTTAATCCTTCAGCTGTGTAGGGTTTCCCTCAGCGGATGTCGCCTCTCCTCGCATCGCATGCTCAGCTCTGCCTGTTTCCTTCATCAGTGAGGGCCCATGTAACATGCTACACGTTACAGCCATGGGATTACCGATCATGCACTCTCGTGTGTTCTGGGGATCGTATTTAGGGATGTCAAACCAGACTCGACATCCCGAGCATCCTGCGGATGACAACGAAACCTTAACACAAACTGAAACCCGTACATATCTGTCTCTCTTATTTGACTGCCTGCTCTATTTCCCTTCCATGTGGGAACAAATGTGGCCATTAAACATCCTCCTCCGCCCCCCCCCCCCCCCCCTTATCCCCTTCACTTGAGCTCCAGAAGACTCTTTGTGTGCCTGCTTCACAGGTAGGACAGGGTCTAATTAATATGCCCTGCTCTAAGCAGGATGACACCCCCAGCCTCTTTGATCTGGGGAGGCTAGCGCCAGGGGGAGGTGAGGGGTCTCTAAACCTCCGCCCCAATGCACGCTCACCAGGCTCTCTCTATAGTAACTCCACTAATTGTTTGTGTAGGCTATCAGTTACCTTGGTAATGGGTGTGTACACTACACATTCGCCTGTATATTTATATACATACAAATGTGTTTTTATAGAGGAAATGTGTCCTTTTGTGTGCACTGCACAGTCTCAGGTTACAGGTGGTGCGCTTACTTTTTTTGTTTTGAAATGTAATATGCCTTAGGGGATGTATGTGTGTGTATGTGACCGTGCGTGTGTGTATGTGTGCGTGTAGATGTGTGTTTGACTGTGTGTGTATGTTCATGAGACAGGTGGACGGATGCTGAAGGGAAAGTAGCCACAGTGTTGACAGGCTGTGGAATGTATCAGATCTCACACACACACACGCACACACACGGCAATTACAGTGTGTTTGTGTTTGTGTGTGTATGTGTGTACATTCTTAAGAAGTGTGCATTTGTTGCCATGTGGGTGGGATGGGGCAGCGGGGACACCCGAGGGGGGCTCCAGTAAGACGGACACCACCAGTTGTGTTTGGGTTCAGCTGCACGGCCTCACATGCTCCATTTGGGTGTGGTTGCTCACACGCTAACAACAATGATGAGGACAGCCAACTGTGTCTGTTCTGACACACCAGGCCAGTTGGAGGGGCTGTTGCATCACTGGGGCACAATTCGTTTATTGGTTATTGATCAAATAATGTACACAGGCAGCAAGCCATTCTGGGTGTTGACTAGAAGGGGCAGCTGTGACTGATGACAAACAGCCTTCCCACACCTGCCCACTTAAATGAAGTTATTCAAGTTGTTTTGACCAATAGAAAAAGAGTACTTCTCTAACACTGTAGAGTGATTTTGCGGCAGCATACTCCCATTCACATGAACTAAAACCAAAACATAATTCACAACCACGAAAAAAGTCAACGCCTTACAAAACTCACTTTATTCACCCGCTGCGTTCTTCATATCCCATAGCTGCCCTGGTCAGCTGGTATTCTGGGTGAGTTTTCCCAAAGCGGCCTTACATGCTAACGCCATCAGACAAGCTGTCAGTCCAATTCATTTCAGTCACAACAACAAGTCTGACCAGTCTACCATGTCAAAGAGTGGCTCCAGTGGGCCTCTCCTCACTTCCTCCCCTCAATGTTTACCATCAGCAGCAGTCGGGTGTGGTAGTCCAGTTTAACACAATGTCTGTAAACGGCTGAGCAGCAGTGCATTGCTGTTTTTGTTTTCAGTCCAGCCATGTGGTAATATTCTTCTGTAGATTTTTTTTCTGAATTCAGAATCACCACTGTGTGATTTATGTCACCCATCATCACTGTCAAATCCACATTCCCCCGATGACAAATGAGTAACACGTGATGTGTCTTTCTGGCTGTGTGATTGGATCAAGGATCAAGTATAAATACATTGGAAAGTTAATGTTGTATTTCAACATTCCTGTCTCCTGCTGTTCTACCTTATTCAAAAAAATCCTTCTTGTCTCTCCTCAACTCTCCATTTGTTTCTGACATCCAACAAACTCTTCCGATCTTATTGGTGGAATCTGTCCGTTTGAGCATCTGCAGAGTCTCACCCCCCCCCCTCTCCCCCCACCCCTCTCCCCCCACCCCCCAAGACCTCAACTCCCCACCCCCCCAAGGCCTCATCCGCCCACCTCAGTGCTTCTAACTGCAATCTATTGTCAACAAGAACAAATATTGACTTGTTCGGCAGCCCAACTTCTGCCAGGATCAGGACCCTCCTCCTCCACCAGCAGTACCTCTAAACTGTGATTATGTCCAACAGAGGTCATTACTGCCAAATCAAAGGGACCCTCAGAGGGCTCACTCATTGGTAATGACCCCATTATTCAGCCAGCGTGTGGAGGCTGAGCCTGTGGTGCAGAGAACCCAGTCTAGAATAACTGGATCTGGAGGTTTCTTTACTGGTGCCAGGAACAGGGAAGGGATTTAGGAATATGCGAGTGGGTGATTTTTTTCCTTATCTGTAGCCGTAGAAACTGACAGGTTTAATGCCATTCCAGAGGAAGACTGGCTTTGTTTGTTGTGTGAGCTTGGTGAGATTGAGAATTTGGTTTATTTTTTTTTAACTGTCCTGTCCGCGAGGACACACAAACTGATGGATTGCGTACAAGTCAAGGGAAATGTGTCATCTGTCGTATTAATCAATTGACCATGATTTTGGATGAATGTTATTCTGCATAATTCAGTTATGTCTGGATTCCGGTTTTAATTCAGTAAAGGTCTGTAATCTGTCATGGTGTTAAACCAAGAATGAGACATTCATCCTGAAACTGCAGTCCTTATCACTGAAATAACAGGATGGTGTTGAAATGCTATACTCTCTGGTGAAAATGGGAGAGTTCAAGAGTAGAATTAAAGTCGCAGAAACACCCTTAAAAAGAGTTGAACTGGAAACAAACTAAATTAGCAGACCACACAAAAAAAAGATTCACAGAGATTCAATTCATAGAACACATTTAATACAGTAGTTAGTTACAGGCATGTCAAAAAATAAAACATATATGGATAAACATGAAAACATTCATGAAACATCCCTTTCCCCCATGGCACCAGGGGTGCACTGTAACCCCCCCCCCCCTTTCCCGTTTCCCCTGTCCCCGACAACATTTGTCAGCTGCCATCTGCCTGTCTGCCCCCTGTCTCCTCCTCAAACTATATAATTAAGCTGCAACACCTTTTCTCTTCTTATGTAACCCCCCCCCCAACCCCTCCATAATCTTCTACCTTCACAAACAACAGGATAAAGAAGAGCTGGCAAGCCCTTGTTGCACGCAAACTTTCCCCCTCTTTTACAAGAAGTAATTTGACAAGTGCTTCTAAAACAAAACATCAACACATCTGAAACAGCAAAAGTATGAAAATACTGTACACATTTGTGATTTACCCAGTGTAAACAGATTTGGACTCGACTAAACCCTCCAAAGTTTTTTTTGTCTTTTGTTTCGTAAATGGTCCCTCATAGCGTAACGGAGAACATAAGCAGGACAAGAAAAACGTTTTTTGTTTTTTTACTGTGATAATATATTTACCTCCTTGTCATCTGCAGCAAGTTTGTGGACAAGAGAAGCTTGGAAGCTCAGCCAGCTGGCTTCAGCCCCAGAGTCCTGAGGCCAGAGAGCTGCAGCCAGACCAGACCTGACACCCCGGCCTTCTTCCCTAACCACTGCAGCATCTGCTCGCCAGTTGAGGGTGAAACACATGCAAGTCAGAAGACACAACCTATGCAAACTCATGTTTAAGAACCCAACGGTTTTACGGTTCAACGTCTCATCACTAAAGCAGTCTCTGAATGACGATCGCAGAAAGTCTCTGCTTTGAAAAGCAAGCGTTCCTTGAGGACGGCAGACAGGCAGGCAGGAGCTGCCAGCGGCCCCTGCCCCACCTCCCCCTCTCCTCCCCCTCTCCTCTCCTCCCCTCACACTTTGGTGGCTAGAGACTGTATCTCGGACTTCTGCGTCTGGGCACTGAGCGTGGAGGACATGGAGCTCATCTGGCCGTGCATGGCCTTCTTCAGGTTGAACAGGCACAGGCACTGGGAGCGGAAGCGCAGGTCGAAGAAGGCGTAGAGGAAGGGGTTGAGGCAGCTGTTGACGTAGGCCAGGCAGGTGGCGTAGGGGTGCGCCAGCAGGAGGAAGCGCAGGAAGCCGCACGCGCTGGGGGCCAGGTCCAGGTAGGAGAGGGCGTCCATGCTCTTCAGGACGTGGAAGGGCGTCCAGCAAAAGGCAAACACCACCACCAGCGTGGTGATGATCTTCAGCAGCCGACGCTTCTTCTGGTCCTCCTTGCGCAGGTTGTTGAAGTGCCGCGTCACTGTGCAGCCGATGAAGCAGTAGAAGATGGTCATGGCCAGGAAGGGGAGCAGGAAGCCCAGCGCCGAGGACGACAGGCTGAGCCCGGCGATCCACAAGGACTCGTGCCGCTGGTTCCGAGCGACCAGGCTGAAGTCCATGGCGCAGATGGTGCGGTTTCGGTCGTCCATGGTGGTGCGGAACAGCAGCGTGGGCACGGCCAGCAGGCCAGACAGCAGCCAGATGGCCCCTAGGGAGGCCAGCATGGTGCCTCGCGAGCGCAGCCTGCTGCTGGACAGAGAGTGCACGATGGCCAGGTAGCGGTCGAAACTGAGGCAGGTCAGGCAGAACACGCTGGCATACATGTTGACCAGCACCACGTAGCTGCTGATCTTGCAGAGGGCCACGCCGAAGGGCCAGTGGTAGCCCAGCGCTGTGTACACCGCCCACAGGGGCAGGGTGACCACGAAGGTGAGGTCGGCCAGGGCCAGGTTGCCGATGTAGACATCGGCCGCCCTCCGCTTGGATTTGGACCTCCAGACGGTGAAGATGACCACGCCGTTGCCGGACAGGCCCAGGATGAAGATGAGCATGTACAGCACAGGGATGAGAGAGTAGGATGGCTCCCACTCCGAGAAGTCACAAGCAGTTTCGTTGTCGTCATAGTAGTCATAGTTGTCCCCGTACTCCGCAGAAGTGAGATCCATGACTTCAAACAGTGAGTGACTTGGAAAAAGTTGGAAGTCCACTGAAAAGTTGTTGTTTTTTTGTTAAAATCCCCTCAAAAGTGTGGAGAATCCTTCCTGGGTTGACGTGCTGAGCTGAGAGAACGCAGGCTGAATGAGAGAGCAGGGTGGTGCTGCGTGCCTTTTTAAACTCAGCCATCCACACCCCCTGTTCCCTCCCAGTACGACCCCCCTCCCCCATTAAACACTTGGCTCACTACCCCCCTTCTCTCACCTCTCCAGCGCACAGACTCCACAGGGATGACTCCCGTCACGCTTTATTGCGCTTAAAATTCTCTAGTGAATGTATATAGAAACCGTATTGAAATTTATATAATACCTAGAGCGGGCCTGTGATGGAATACCTAGACGTGATTCGCACTGCCTGTACAAAATGGTCCACTGACTAGTTTCTTCCCGGCCTACATTTCCATAATCCTCTTGGACTATATTATAAACACGTAGCAAAATAATGTTTCTTAAAAACATTTGCTGCTCACAAACAGTGAAATCCACAGTTGGACAGTAATACGGACATGTCCGGACAGGCAATATTCAAAAGTACTGGACCTATAGGGTTTAATTAGAATGTTAAAAGAATATTCCTTACTTGATGGCCTTGGTAAGTCCCGACTACTTAGTGACCTTGTTCACAATGAAATTCTTTACAACTCTTCCATAATCGTATGGTCACCATTTTCTTGCCAACAACATAAAACACCCCATCCGTCCCCCTCTATTTTAGAAAAGTAAACCCACACAAGATTATTATTTATACATAATGATGTGAATGTGGACATAAAGAAACGTGTTTTAACGAAAGAAACTTGTTCCAATATAAACAAATACTAAATAAGATAGATACGTAGAGAAATTAGAATATGCTTTGCGGATTGATGATTAAATGTAAACAGCTCAAGGGATGTGTGAATTTAATTCTCACGTCTAGGGATTAATTTCCATAATAAAAGACTCGCAAACACTAAGGATAAACAAAAACAAAAGGAAACACCCGGCTCAAACTCTTTTTGGGCTTTGATCCTATAGGCATCCTACTCAATACTCATATTTTCACCGCGTCAATAATTTGTTTAATTGATAATCAGGTTGGTTAGCGAATACTTGCCCCCACAACAATCATTCAGCATACTTTTCCCCTTGGCCAATTCTGTCACAGAGATCGGATACATTATCAGTTTTGTAACTCAACTCATCACTGTGTTAACAAAGCGCAACGGTTCTTGGTGAAGGTATTTGTAGGCTCGATTGGCATCTGCGAGAAATGCGCCACCTGGTGAATATTCTAGTGTAGTGCAGGTCAAAGAACTGAATACTTCATTTAATTAAAATACATGTTGCATAGCCTACTATTCATCTTCCACAGTGTATGATGTTTTTTTGCAGGTGCAGATGTGTGTGTATGCAGTGTAGTTTTCACGTCCTTTCTTTACATAGAAAGTGACCAACCAATAGAACCACTGAAATCCCCAGATCGACTGCTTGCAAAAACAAGACCTGTTGAACTATGGGAGAGGAGCAGCTGTGTGCTGTTCATCCCATCCAAATGTTTGACTATTTACAGTATGTGAAGTGGACCTTTCAACATTCTTATTACACATGCTTTTCTACTACTACTATTATATCAAACGTTTCATTCACAAAATCAGAAAAGTCATAGTTGTCTCTTTTTGAGACCCTCAAAGTCTTAATTTAAAAATAGTGTTCAGATTCCCCCCCCCCCCCCCCCCCCCCCCCCCGATACAATCTGGGTATTTCTCCAGGTTGTATCCTTTATGATCAACATTACAGTGATGCAACTGTGTTGGTGCTGATGGTCGCTGGAAACAGAAAACCTTCCTCAGAAGTGTAGCCTCAACACGCACAAAGCCCTCACCTTTGATGTAGGCTCTGATTCTGAGAAAGAAAGGCAGAGGGAAGGGGGAGAGAGAGGGGGGAGAGAGCGAAGGAGAGAGAGAGAAGGAGTGAGAGAGGGAGAGGTAAGGGGGAGAGAAGGACAGAGAGGGAGAGGGAAAGGGGAGAGAGACAGGGAGAGAAAGGCAGAGGGAAGGGGGAGAGAGAGGGGGGAGAGAGCGAACGACTGAGAGAAGGGTGAGAGAGGGGAGAGAGAGGGGAGAGAAGCAGAAGGAAGGGGGAGAGAGGGGAGAGAGAGTTGGGAATGCCCAGGGTCCACAGATGATTGGGCTCATTCCACACTCCTGATCCTTCTCTCAACAACACTGAAGCGCTGGCGCCCAGGCTGCACTCAGCCAAGACACAACTACCGTTCCACAGCCCTCCCTGCCGTCCTCTGTGGCCCGGCGTCCCTCTGGGAGCAGGGCTCTGAGCCCCGGTGAGTTCCGTTATGTGCTTCGTACTGTATGTATGTTTATGAATGCGCGCCCACACCAACATCATTTTTTTCCCTCCTCCCTGCTCACATCCATAGATCCGAATGCATCGTTAGTCCCCCTAATCTTTTGTTATTGGTGTAGGTTAATGCACACACATCGTTGGAAAAGCAAACTTGCATGAAATAATCACACCCCCACTTCCACCTCCAGCAGTACCTCCACCCCCACTCCACCCCCTCCCTCACACACACCTACTGGAGGACTCCGCCTCTATCTGACACCCCTGGGAGAAGATTGGATGCCTGCTGCTTTCAGGCCCAGGATCCGTTAGACAAATAAATTCACAAATTAAAAAAATAAAAGGGAGCAGATAAGAAACAGATGGTCAGATTAGCCCATCGTCTAGGATTCCTTTACAGTGGGTGTATTCTAAAGTTCACCCACTCAATACAAACATCAACTTGATTTCTTAAATCACAACCGGATCGCTCTGAACTGATCTTACTTAAGTCTTATAAATCCCAAATGTTGTCAAACGTATCCTTACAGTAAAAAAAAAAGGGTTTTACTGTATTAAAGCCTACATTCCATCAGCACTGCTCCCCCGTACAGTCAGCCAATACAGAAGGGCTCACGGCCCCTGTGTTCCAGCTTTGTTATGCTGTTTCAGGGTGAGACCACACATGGGAGAGCTGCTTTTGGTTGTCCCTGACACAGCTGTGAGTGCTTTTGATCTGGCGTTGAAATGACCCTGCTGCTGCAATACCACTGGTCGTGTCTTGCCCTAGCCGTGAGTCTGTTCACGCCCCCGAGGGCCACTCTGGCTGAGAACGTCACAGACCATCACATGACCATCACAGACCATCACGTGACCCACAATATCACAGGCTTTCCCAGGATTAGACCCTCCACAGGCCATGAATGTGACACTATCACAGGCAGAGCCAGTCTGGGAACACCAGGCATGAAGACATTTGTCTCCAGAATAGATGTAGAATTTCGTCTATCAGATGGACTGTAGAACGGCATCACCTTCCGGAGTGGGCCGTCCAGAGGGTCGCAAGTGAGCAAGGGGTGCTGTTTGCGATACCTTCATCTGTCTTCACACATGGCTAGTTCAGATGACTCGATAACAGGGGACTTTTATAATGGACACATGGCAACAGTGGTTGGAGGGGGAGACAAGTGAGCGAGGGTGTTATCTGTAAACCGGGGACTGTTTGAAGTGTAAAACTGTCAGGCACAAACAGTGTCCCTCCTGATTTGTTGGGGCAGTGTAGCAGACCCCAGGCCCCACAAATCACGCCCAGGCGCCCAGGGACAGGGGCAGAGGGAGGGGGCTGAGGTCACAGTCTGGTGTCACATGAGTAGGGCTGGGTGAGGTTAGAACCTGGGCACGCGCTCGCTGGGACCGTGGAGAGGGTTCTGGACACACGTCTCACTTCCTAATCTGAAATCAAATCCCTGGAAAAACGATTTGTTAAGTGTGGGTTACGTCATGAGTGTGTGTTGCGCTGGCACGACAAGGGTGCCGGTACAGAAAGGCGAGTGTTGCTCTTTGTCCTAAACGTGGTATTTGTGGATGCTGATTGGAGTGCAGCCAGCGTTTGTGTTGACATCATCTTTCACCATGGCTTCTTCTGACCTTTTTTCGAATCTGCTGGCAAAGCACCTGAACTGCCGTGTTAGACGACATCTATCTTCTGTATCAGGGCCCCAAAAACCCCACCCCAGGTGTGCCTGGTGCCTGGCAGAGCTGGTAACCCCTGGAAACCTCTGTTTATTTACAGGACGATGGTGTGCTTTTATCTGTCCATTTTCCTCTTCTCAAAATGACTAAGATGTCAAAGGATCAGAAACGGATTTGACGAGAAGGTTCGATAAACGCACATAAGATTCGATGGAATCGAACACTGTAAATGAATGAGCACTCTGTTTGAACCAGAGAATAAACCTAACTTGGCAGTATAACAAGTCATTGTTTATTCTTTATCTTGCCTTAAAGAGGCCCGTAAGGTCTCCGTCTCCAAATAATGTCCTGCAGACATTGGGGGAACCTAATTAGCTGTTCAAACATGAAGTCACCGCTGATACAAACTTCTATCCTTTATCCACAGCTGCCTCACTTTGACCTTGGCACTGCTGAGCAGAGAACTGAGTCTAACTCGAGTGTTTTGGCTGATAAAGGTGATCTATTGTTTTATTTCAACCTCCCACAGCACGTTTCTGCTAATGAATAACGCACCTGTTTCTAGAACTGAGCTCTGATCTGCTCTTAAATAAAGCGAGCGTTTTATTTCCCTACAATCTCAGCGGATGCACGAATGTCTGAACACACATCTGAAAATGGCAAAGTGTGTCACATGGCAGGAAGTGGATCAGAGACATGAATCTAAATTCTGACATCAGAAGTATTTTAGTCATAATTTTGATCAACATTTTAACAGTCAGTTAAACAGTCAGTTTTACGTCATCTTTAAACGCCACAGATGGGTCAGATGGAGCAGACAATTGGTCTGGACCAGTAAGCATCCATTGTGAGCCTTGTAAACAATGGGAGCCAGCTACCCCAACCAAAACAAGGGCCAGAGATCTAGAAGGATCCGGACCTTATGGTTGCTATGACAAACAATATTCTATTTGTTTATTTAGAACTTATCTGTCTTCCTAACTGAGCTGCTGCCAAGAAAGGCACAAAAGAAAACACAATTGCCAAATTTCCATCATGTGCTATGCGGTTTTATCACAGCAATTACCATAATGTGTTTTACAAAAGAAAATTACGTTATCTTTAGCGATGTGTTGATAAGTGCTATTGATGTGGGGCAAACAGTTTGCACTCAATCACAACTCTCTCAAACAACAAACTCTTCAAATTGCGGTCTGGATGGGCGGACACATTTTGATAGTTCCAAACATACAGTAGTTGTTGTTTGTGTGACGGCAGTGTCCCCCCTTCTTCCTGGTCCCTCTACCCTCAGTAGCTGTGTCATGGAAGTAACAATGGGGTCACAAGGTGTTTCCCCTCTCCCTGCTCAGGACCCTGGACCACCCTGGACCCCTCCTCTCTGAACCATGCCCCCTGTCAATGGACAAAACAGCAGGCCGAAACAGGATGTGCTATAACTGGAAGGTTTGTCCTCCGAGATGCACCTCTGTCATACTTGTTTTACAGCGGCTGAAGGTTGGGGTATTTATTTGAAAGATGGCTGTTAATGTAAATATTGTTTTTGATATGAAAGCTTGCAATCCCGGTCAGTTCTTTTTACGGCGCGGTTAAAAATAGGTAAACACTCCTGTTATCACAAGAGGTGACATGAAAGTTCCCCTCCCTGTCTGATGGTCTCGAGACTTCCAGATCGCATTGTGTGCATGTTTTAGATGTTTCCCTGCTCCAACACACCTGATTCAAATGCATGTTCATTACCAGGCTCCTACAGAGCTAGATAACGAGCCGTTCATTTGAATCTGGTGTATTGGAGTAGGGAAACATCTAAAACATGCAGGACAGGGGGTCACTGAGGACCAGGATTGAGAACCACTGATCTAAATAATAAAGTGATGACAGAGACTCAATTTATTTCTTAAGTTATCTTTCATAGTAGATAGGTACAACCCTACCCCTAACCCTAACCCTAACCATTTTCTTCACCTAACCTAGCCAGAGCCCTGTTATTGTTCCGATTTTAATTGATTTTCTAGAATTTTCTTCACCTACCCCTAACCTTAGCTCTAAAACTCATTAACAGGAATATGAGGTAAACCTCTGGGAACATAACATGAGGAGATGAACAGAGATAAAGCTGATGACAGAGGGGAGGAGAGAGGAGAGGACGAGACCTTTCCTCTTGGCGAGAGAGAAACGGTGAGACAAAGGAAGATTCTGATGAGAGGGTTGGCGGGTGAGTCTCTTGGGTGTAAGGGCCCAGCTCAGGGGGGGATAATGACAGGGATTAGGACCAGGAGACAGTGGAGGGGCAGCCTGCACGTCCCACGAGGACTGTGGGAATTTGACACTGTTTGGGCCTCAAATCTCCTGAACCACACAAAATAAAACCTTGTGGTTCAGTTAGGAGAAGGTTGGCTGGATATAGGACCTGCTTCTCTCTGGGGAGCATCAGACGTTCTCTAAATGGGTAGATGGACATGGTCTGAGGTGTTTGAGGCTGCCTGGGAATGTCTGAGAATACTGTTGTTGACAAGCGGCCATTTTAAGTTTCGTTCTCTGGTGTTTTTCTTTTTATTCTCAGCCACTGAGGGTTGTCCCTTTTTCTCCTCAGCCAATGAGGGTTGTCCCTTTTTCTCCTCAGCCAATGAGGGTTGTCCCTGACATGAAGTGGAAACCCAAACAGTGTCGTAGCCAAGTGCTCAGACTTGACACGCGTGGCCAATGTCTGCCCGGAACCTTCGGCTGTTACCTGATACCTTGCCTCAGGATGGGAATGAAAGGCCAGTCTCAAACCTCACTGGCACTGACAAAGGCCAGGAGGGAGTTAATCATGCTCGAACGACACACGCCCGCTAACGACTTCCCGGGAAGGTCTTGCTTTATTTTAGTCATTTAAGCAGATTTCCATTTGGTGTGGAAAGAAATATACTTTAGTTGTCTTTAACATAACCGATGAAGAAAAAAAATAAACATCTCTAAATTGGAGCAATGCCAGTTAAAAGTTCACATACCCCCCCCAAAAAACATTGCACGTCTAAAGTGACTCTCCACTATTTGCAAATGCTAGAAGTAGCCCTTCCGTTGCCGCAGTACTCTGGCCTCTGGAGAGACCTTGTCACAGGGACACACACAGCCCTGTGCTGAAAAGGGCCAGTTTTCTGGCTCGTATTAGCAATGAATAAAAATGTTTTTGTTGGAATTTAAAAGGGGCCAATTCTCGTTTGAGCACCTATGTTTATTCACCATATGGGTGCAGTTAAGAGGCCGTGCCAACTGTCTCTGGTTCAAGTAGAGTAGAGAGAGCAGGTCTTTGTGCTTTGTTAGTCCCCTGAAGTGACATCTAACTGTGAGATGATGTTTTAGCTGTTTAGATGACAGGTGGAATACTGGTCAGATATGGGGACAAAACAGCATTGTTGACATTCTAAAATTAGACTTTTATTGTAGCAGTTAACCTGCAGGATTCTACCTTGCATTCTAGCTAGAAGAGAATTGGAGAGAGTCTATGCTGTTTCGACAGGACACTAAAGAGGTGTTCCCATCTGTCAGTTGTTTGACAGACAGCACCACGCTGTAAATCTTCCAGTGCTGAGTTTAACACAGCCCCTCTAACACCAAGCAGTGTATATTCACCCTCACAGAGCCTCTCTTTCCTACCATGCTCATTCCAGTTCACTCTTTCCCATCTCCAGAATGACTCCAGAAACGTTCACCTTTTTCTGCTCGAATACTGGACCGGAGACTTGAAAGCTGTATAAATATCATAGTTTCTGTCAATAGTTCTAGTTAAGGTTGTAAACCGTTGAACAAGAGTTGTTCTTTAGCTGTCTGTAGTATCACCTCAGTCAGCCACCAGAAGCTAGGGCTCCTTCATAAACAGACAACTGCTTCAAGTAGCCAAACAATAAAATCAATCACGGGTGTTTTAACACTTAGTCGACAGCTTTGATGTGCAGTCGAGAGGCGAGAGAGGGAGGTGGAGAGACGGAATAAAAACATCCACAGCCAGGCTCTAATTGTTTCTACATCTGTCTTGGTGACACAATTCAGTACACACATCCAGGGAGCATGTGAGACAAGCATCTCTCTCTCTCTTTCACTCTCTGTCTCTAACACACACACACACACTTCCCTCTCGGTCCATTTCCTCTCCATTTCTCTGATTGTGAGAGCAGGCCACATCCATACAATCTCTGCGTCTCTCCTCACCTGCCTCTGGGCTTACATTGCATCACGCATTCGATGCTGAACGACCTCTCAATCACACCTCTCCCTTCCCCCCCCCCCCCCCCCCCCTCACCGGGCAGCTGATTATTGCATTAGCCTTATTACTCCTCGTGATTATTATCATGGAGACCGTCTAAAGCCGTTTACCAGACCTACTTAGGAGGTTGGAGGGGAAGAAAACACACGTCAGCGGGGCCGAGAGCCGCACGCCAGGGCCTTTTGTGTTTGAATAGGAGGCCCCCGTCCCGAAGCTGACAGTGGAACGGGATGGACATGTTGAAGAACGTGGCCTTTCAATTACACCCCTACTTCAGGGTCCTGAAAGAGGAAACGGGACGCTGTTAAAACACAAAAGGCCCAGAGGAGGGGGCCCCTCCAAACACATCTCTCTGTCCGTCTTGTGCCGAACGCTGACAAATTGGCCGTTAACGATGCCAAAACAGGACCAAAGTCAATGTCAAAGCCATGTGCCACTCTTCCAGGGTCTGTCTGAAGAAGCTTTTACAGCCTCCAATAAGAGGAGGGGACTCTGAGAAAATATTTGGACAGAGCTCGCTCGCTATTTTCGGGTTTTCCAAATGGAGCAGTCCACATAGTCTCCACATGTTGTACCACTTCATAACTTGAGGGTTGGAAAACATCGATTGGCAAGTGAATTACAGTAAAATGGAACGGATGTTAGCTGATTTGGTGGCAGTCGAGAGAGAGTGAACATGGAATGAAACTCAGTTGAGAGGGCTCGGAATCTTGGCTCTCGAGGTTGCCGTGGAGATGGTGTGAGGAGCAGAGGGATCTTCCACCAGCATCGTGCCTCAAACACAAGACAAACGATCAAGAGCAGTTTATCTGCGTAGGGCTGGGGTGGAAAAAGGGGTACAAAGCAATCTCATACTTTCATACAAAAAGTATGTGTATGTGGAAAGACGTCATTGAATACACATACCTGGCAAGCTGTTTCAGTTACAGAAAGACTGGTTTAACTGACGCTGGTCAACAAACTGGCCCATGGTTACCATCCATAATTTCAAAAGCACTTACTCCAACTTAAACTTTAACAATAACAAAGAAAAAGCTGCATCGACCTGCAAAATCGTGAGTTACCCTCAGAACAGGCCAAGTTACCAACTGTGCAAAACACACACAAAGCCAGCATGGTGTTTTTGTCACACCTCAAGACTCCCTCCACACCTCTGGGATGTCTAGTGTCCACAGGCTCTGTGGAGACGAGGGACTCTATGTGCTTGTTTACAGGCCTCTCAGCGCCCCAGTGAGTCTCCCTGTGCAGGGAGAGGGGAGGCGAGTCCTCACGCAGAGGATACTGCAACAGGGTAAACACTCTTGTGTGGCTCATGGTTGTGTTCACCTTGAACACGGGGCTGAGAGGCTGAGAATGCTCCGGCCAGGGTATAGGGTTCACTGGACCAGCCCTTCCTGGCATTGTTGGGGTTTGTTAGGGTTGGTGACACTACTTTAACGAGGTCGTGCCTTTGTGCGCAAACCTTGCCCTACAGGTTCATGTAGTGAGATATGACCAAACATCCTCTACCAGTTTAGTAGTTGCAGATACTACTGTTCCACTCAGAGGCCTGGATGAGGACAAGGGTTTCTTACTGCTGGGAATCGGGTTGAGGAGCAAAGCTTTTACTGAAACATAATATTATACCTGCTGGTAAAATCGAGGATGAAGTCTGAGAGGGCGAGCTAAAACCTGCTCCTCTCTCTCTTTAGCTGTCACACTCATTCACTTTCTCTCTGATCACCAGTGTTAAGAGATTTCAAAGCCTCCTTTTAAAATTGGAGAATCAGGCAAAATGCTGATTTCATATTGATAAACCACTGGAGATTCCCATAATGCCACGGTACTGACAGCGAGTTCAGACGGCGAACCCCAGTCATTCACAGGCAGGGTGAGCCCCCCCTCACACCTGTGGCACGGTCACCGTCACAGTCCCAGGGGTCAGTGAGCTGGGTGACTGCCAGCCCAAGGTTGAAGGATTTGAGAAGAGAGTAGTCACCCCTGTGGACACCTCAGCCGGTGTTCTGGGGATAATCCTTCTCTCTGGGGCACTGAGGGGCAGGCTTTTACCGGCCCCAAAGTCAAACAGCCATCAGCATTCCGAAATGGCAGGTCGGTGTGTCGGATGGATTGTTCCATTTGTAAGGAAAGTAAACGGCGACTCATCGCTTTGCTCTTCCCAGCACGCTGCCAGGTATCGAGGGGATTTGTCTCAGGAGAGAGTAAGCACACCTGTCAGGGGGGGGGGGGGGGAGGGGGGAGAGAAAAGCCCTTTGGCCTGGGTACAAAGCGCACGGCTGATTCTCAGGTGAAAGAAGCCTCCTTGGTTCCCCTCCCTTGACAAACAGCCCAGAGCAACTGTCAGTGTTCTGTCGTGTGCCACGAATTCAGCGCGCACTCTCCCTTCCTCTCCATCTGCGAGTCAGGACAGCAAGATGGAAGCTCTCAATCCTCCACCGTGATAGATGGGACGTGATTCATATTTGTTTTCTATGCTATTATTGTGACTTCCCTGCAGTCAAAACCTAACCTCCAGCTATGGTTTGAAAAGGTCACCAGGCAATGGCCTTGCTGTGCATATCTCAGTCCAAGCGCGAGCATTTCGCTTTTCTTTGTTGAGATTTGCGAGAATCCAATTGTTTTGTCTGCCCCTCCCCGCCCTGGCCTCCCTCCCTCCCCCGTGTCTATCAGTGGGTCTCTGGAGGAGAGCTGGTTTCCGTAGACGTGATGGGGTGATGTTTCCTGTGGCAGGTCTGTCTGCTGCTGATTAGAGCCCATCCATCAGCCAGACCTCCGAACAGCAGACAGAGGAACAGAGAAAGGGGGGGGGGGGGGGGGGGGGGGGGGGGGGGGGGGGTTAAGGTCAGCTCTCTCTCCCAAACCAAACCAACCTCTCAACCTAGGTCACTTTTCACCCTGTCACTGTAGTCTGGTACCCTCACACAACCTGTCACCGTGACCCGGTACTCCCACACAACATGCAACACAAATGAGGGGGCAATGTATTATTTTGGACAGACAGACATTCACTGATTCCAAATTAGAAGTGGGTGTAACCTAAGACTATAAACAGTGAGAGAAGCAAATTTATTATAGAGCCAGTATTTGTTCTACCACTGACAATAACAGATAATTTTTGGCATCTCAATCATAGATAAAGGTGTCAAGTTTAGACAAAGAAGTTGGACACATTATTTGTGGACATGAATACATGCACACACACGTTTTCTACATTACAATGCAGACTGTCGGGCCCCGCAGGGCTCTGTGTGTGTCGACTGAAACAGGCCTCTGCAGTAAATCTGGACCTGGGGGCCCAGTGCAGAAATCAGCCCTCATCAGCTCAGCCGCTCAGTGATGGATCACTCTCAATAACAGTCCTGGGAAGGTCTTTCTCTCACTCTCACACACACACACACACACACACACACACACACACACACACACACACACACACACACACACACAGGACCAGTACGCCACCCATGTCCCACAATGACAGGATGGCTTTGGTCAGAAAAGATCCTGCTTGCCCTCATTACAGCTTGTAGACTTTTGTTTTTCCTCCACCACTTTCCTTGGCTTCCAGCAGGCTGGTAAACAGCAGACTGGGAGGTGTCCTCCCAGTACAGTGAGAGGACACACTCACTCACAGGGCCTGAGGACTGGTCAACGGGGAGGTCACAGGGGGGTGTTGAGTCTCAGGGGCCATGTTGAGGCTACCGTCTATTGTGCGGGCCCGGGATTGTTTGCGGGTAGTTATCGGCAAGTATCTTGGAGTGATCTCGTATGTAAATGTGCGTGCGTTCTTGTCTGAAGCGGTTGGAGAGGGACACCATAGTTCCCATGGCGATGAATGACGGTACGTTTTCTGGGAGGGTTGTACTTGGGCTAAACGGACGGGGTCATAAATTGTTTTTCTTTTTCCGTAGCTCTCCATTTCTGCCTGTGGTCTACACAGGCATGAAGCTTGATTCAAGAAATCAGCTATTGTCCTCCCTTCTCTGCAATGTTCAATGTAAAAACTCATTTACAAATGTGAATGTTACAACACGAGTCACAAATCAGTTGATACAGTGTGATGTTAAAGGCCATGCTATGACCCCTGTGTCAGTCACTTCTCCATGGCCTCTTCCAGGTTTGTAGTTGTAAGGATGTCAAATTCCTATGAGAGCAGCAAGTGACTAAGTACTGCTGACCGCACTCCTCGCCTCACCTGACAGACTCCTGGACCTGAGGCTGACTGAGACAATACTAAGTTCAAAGGTCATCTGAACCACAATCCCCACTAGCAAAGCATTCCATTACCAAGAGTTAACCTTTGACCTGCAAAAGGGGTCACTGAATGGAGCCCAGGACAAGTCTGAACGCAACGTCCTCACAGAACCTCCTCCTTGGTGGAAGCAGATTCCCCCCCCCACCTTCGCGCTTCTTAAATAAATAAAAAAAACAAGTCAAATTCCACGTATTCTCACTCTTTGAGACTTGTCTCACTGGATTACATCACATGTCTTTACCGTCCTGAGGCAAAGCTCCACAGTCAGACTGGCGGGAGGCGGCCCTTCTGGCAGGAAGCCAGCCAAGATGCGGGCCAGGTCAGGCCCGGGGATGAGGGCCGACCCCACACACACCGGAGGAACTCAACGACTTGAACGCCGTTATTTAAGGGTTGTGGGGTGACAGGGGCGCCATTGGCTGCTGAAGAAGGGTTTTACTGCTCCGGCAGAGATTAAAGGAAAAGGAAGAGATGTTTACCTTACACAGAGAGGACAACTGGTGAAGCACTCTGACAGGGTTACAGAGGGAGGATTCCACCATGACCGTGTGAGAGAGTATTCTGTGGAGGTGCATGGAGGACTCGACACAGGGCTGTTTACACTCTGCAGTAGTATTGGTGGTTCAAGAAGTAGTCCCTACTGTTAGTCTGAAGAGTGCTGGCAGAGCAGAAGCCGTGAGGCAGTCTGGAGATCAACACCCAGAGGATGTCCACTCTGAAGCTGCAGCTCTCTGTTCAGTGATACTTTGGGGAAAACATCCAGGTGAAGTTGGCCTGGCTCATCTGCAGTCAGCCCACAGAAAGCAGGATGTGATGTCGCTCCACGCATATTGTTTCCTCATCTCACACGTTTTTCCCTCCATACCCCACCCAGACCCCACCACACCTCGACCCCGAACCCAATCACTCTGGGGAGAGTTTCGTAATACCTAACATTCCGTCTGAAATCGTGTCAGACCAGGAATGTCCATGGATAAGCCAAAAATTCGCAGCTAATAAGGTCCATGCTGAAGGAGAGGGAGGAAGATACAGTAAAGAGACTTATGGAAAATCTGAGGAATAATACTGGCACAACTCCATCGAGAGTAATTGCATAACTAGCATGGCAGTCCTTCATGCTACACCCTGTGGGGTCGCACAGTAGTTAATTTCCACAAATACAACTTCTGTTATGGACCTGATATGATGTAAGTCCCGCAAGACCAGGTTCATATTCCCAGAGCTGTCCTCAAGGCATGCCTTCCCCTTCACTAATGCGTTCAGACAGCAGCTGAACCACAAATGACTTCTTAGTTCTAATTGGAGCTCCTTGGTCTGAAATGGCCGGTCACAGAGACCTGCGGGGGGCAATCACTGAGAGAGTGCCTGGGACTCGATCTGCCTTCTTCCTTTTGTTGCCATGGCGTGGTCTGTCAGGGCGGGCGTGTGTTTGGGCCGTACGTTGTGCGGGAGAGATGGCGTGCCAACGGTTCAGCGAGAGCTTGCTGTCGGTGCGACCCGACGCTGGCCCCTGACCTATAGCCAATCGGAGCGCGGCTCAGCGGCAGGACGCCAGCGCTGACATGACAGCTCCCGCCGAGAAGTTGATGGTGGGGCGCTCAGGTCTGACCCCCCCCCCCCCCCCTCGCCCCACAGACCCCTCTCCCCCAGCTGCACACAAGGCTGGTACCCCGCCCAACACACCCCTCACATTCCTGCACATCACAACACTGCAGGAGCCCAGAGAGGAAGAACCCCCACAGAGCCCCTGGAGGAGAGACAGCGAGAGAGAGAGAGAGGGAGAGACAGAGAGAGAGACAGAGAGAGAGAGAGAGAGAGAGGGAGAGAGGGAGAGAGGGAGAGAGGGAGAGAGGCAGAGGACTTCTATAAGTATCCCAAAAATGCAGCACAGCACAATACAGTCAGCATTAACAATTGTACATCCATAAGAGTGAGCCATTAGGACATGCACTGGCGTGTCCTGGATAGCGTGAGTGAGAGTGTGTCCGCAGGCGTGTAGACGTGCAGAGTCGACGAGGAGGCCTGAGGGCTGCAATGCCAGTGGAAGAGATTGCAGGATCTCAGAGGAGGTGTGGAGGAGAGATAGGGAAAGATGCTAAGGGGCTCCCTTAAAGCAATTACCCTGGCATGCAGATAAACACATACATACGTCTGCATGTGTGCACACACTCTCACACACTCTCTCTCACACACACACACACACACACACACACACACACACACACACACACACACACACACACACACACACACACACACACACGGACCAGGAACCAGGTCAATCAGTGCAGGGCAAAACTCCCTAAGCTCTTTCTCTCCAAACACACCCTCTTCCTGTTTCCCTAAGCGGAGCACATGGAGATGGGGAGAGGAGAGGAGGAGGAGGAACGGGGAAGGAGAGAAGCCCAGCCTCGGGGCAGGCTCTCCCTCCAGGGGGCTGTGCAGGGTAGAGAGGTCTGGGAGATTCAGTCTCTCTTCAGGGGGCTGTGCAGGGTAGAGAGGTCTGGGAGATTCAGTCTCTCTTAAGGGGGCTGTGCAGGGTAGAGAGGTCTGGGAGATTCAGTCTCTCTTCAGGGGGCTGTGCAGGGTAGAGAGGTCTGGGAGATTCAGTCTCTCTTCAGGGGGCTGTGCAGGGTAGAGAGGTCTGGGAGATTCAGTCTCTCTTCAGGGGGCTGTGCAGGGTAGAGAGGTCTGGGAGATTCAGTCTCTCTTCAGGGGGCTGTGCAGGGTAGAGAGGTCTGGGAGATTCAGTCTCTCTTAAGGGGGCTTTGCAGGGTAGAGAGGTCTGGGAGATTCAGTCTCTCTTAAGGGGGCTGTGCAGGGTAGAGAGGTCTGGGAGATTCAGTCTCTCTTCAGGGGGCTGTGCAGGGTAGAGAGGTCTGGGAGATTCAGTCTCTCTTAAGGGGGCTGTGCAGGGTAGAGAGGTCTGGGAGATTCAGTCTCTCTTAAGGGGGCTGTGCAGGGTAGAGAGGTCTGGGAGATTCAGTCTCTCTTCAGGGGGCTGTGCAGGGTAGAGAGGTCTGGGAGATTCAGTCTCTCTTAAGGGGGCTGTGCAGGGTAGAGAGGTCTGGGAGATTCAGTCTCTCTTAAGGGGGCTGTGCAGGGTAGAGAGGTCTGGGAGATTCAGTCTCTCTTCAGGGGGCTGTGGAGGGTAGAGAGGTCTGGGAGATTCAGTCTCTCTTCAAGGGGCTGTGCAGGGTAGAGAGGTCTGGGAGATTCAGTCTCTCTTCAGGGGGCTGTGCAGGGTAGAGAGGTCTGGGAGATTCAGTCTCTCTTAAGGGGGCTGTGCAGGGTAGAGAGGTCTGGGAGATTCAGTCTCTCTTAAGGGGGCTGTGCAGGGTAGAGAGGTCTGGGAGATTCAGTCTCTCTTAAGGGGGCTGTGCAGGGTAGAGAGGTCTGGGAGATTCAGTCTCTCTTCAGGGGGCTGTGGAGGGTAGAGAGGTCTGGGAGATTCAGTCTCTCTTCAGGGGGCTGTGGAGGGTAGAGAGGTCTGGGAGATTCAGTCTCTCTTCAGGGGGCTGTGGAGGGTAGAGAGGTCTGGGAGATTCAGTCTCTCTTCAAGGGGCTGTGCAGGGTAGAGAGGTCTGGGAGATTCAGTCTCTCTTCAGGGGGCTGTGCAGGGTAGAGAGGTCTGGGAGATTCAGTCTCTCTTCAGGGGGCTGTGCAGGGTAGAGAGGTCTGGGAGATTCAGTCTCTCTTCAGGGGGCTGTGCAGGGTAGAGAGGTCTGGGAGATTCAGTCTCTCTTAAGGGGGCTGTGGAGGGTAGAGAGGTCTGGGAGATTCAGTCTCTCTTAAGGGGGCTGTGCAGGGTAGAGAGGTCTGGGAGATTCAGTCTCTCTTCAGGGGGCTGTGGAGGGTAGAGAGGTCTGGGAGATTCAGTCTCTCTTCAGGGGGCTGTGGAGGGTAGAGAGGTCTGGGAGATTCAGTCTCTCTTCAGGGGGCTGTGGAGGGTAGAGAGGTCTGGGAGATTCAGTCTCTCTTCAAGGGGCTGTGCAGGGTAGAGAGGTCTGGGAGATTCAGTCTCTCTTAAGGGGGCTGTGCAGGGTAGAGAGGTCTGGGAGATTCAGTCTCTCTTAAGGGGGCTGTGCAGGGTAGAGAGGTCTGGGAGATTCAGTCTCTCTTCAGGGGGCTGTGGAGGGTAGAGAGGTCTGGGAGATTCAGTCTCTCTTCAGGGGGCTGTGGAGGGTAGAGAGGTCTGGGAGATTCAGTCTCTCTTCAGGGGGCTGTGGAGGGTAGAGAGGTCTGGGAGATTCAGTCTCTCTTCAAGGGGCTGTGCAGGGTAGAGAGGTCTGGGAGATTCAGTCTCTCTTCAGGGGGCTGTGCAGGGTAGAGAGGTCTGGGAGATTCAGTCTCTCTTCAGGGGGCTGTGCAGGGTAGAGAGGTCTGGGAGATTCAGTCTCTCTTCAGGGGGCTGTGCAGGGTAGAGAGGTCTGGGAGATTCAGTCTCTCTTAAGGGGGCTGTGGAGGGTAGAGAGGTCTGGGAGATTCAGTCTCTCTTCAGGGGGCTGTGCAGGGTAGAGAGGTCTGGGAGATTCAGTCTCTCTTCAGGGGGCTGTGCAGGGTAGAGAGGTCTGGGAGATTCAGTCTCTCTTAAGGGGGCTGTGCAGGGTAGAGAGGTCTGGGAGATTCAGTCTCTCTTCAGGGGGCTTTGCAGGGTAGAGAGGTCTGGGAGATTCAGTCTCTCTTAAGGGGGCTGTGCAGGGTAGAGAGGTCTGGGAGATTCAGTCTCTCTTAAGGGGGCTGTGCAGGGTAGAGAGGTCTGGGAGCTTCAGTCTCTCTTCAGGGGGCTGTGCAGGGTAGAGAGGTCTGGGAGCTTCAGTCTCTCTTCAGGGGGCTGTGCAGGGTAGAGAGGTCTGGGAGCTTCAGTAGGGATGTCCTGAATGAAGCACGTTCTGGGATGGGAAAATAATTGGGTTAGCGCAGGTATTCAACAAACATTGTAATTATTAAACTTTGATTATTTTTCATTTGTATTACTATATGCTTTGTAGCACTCAGAGATTGCTTATATATAGAGTGCGATATAAATATTATTTATAGTATTTATAGCGAGTGGTATCATCCTGGGCATGACCAGAAACAATCATTTTTCAAACATGTTTTATACTTCAAATGGATGTACAACAAGAGAAATGTAATTTAGTGTATGCAACGTCAAAACCCTACAGTACTAATTCAGCATACAGTCAGACACAGGAGTACGAAACTGTATCCTCGGCTTCCCTGTGGCAGACAAGAAACACTGAGAACAGCAGCAACTTCCATAGTTTTAGAAGCTTAACTAATTTTTATGTGTATTTGAGGCAAGATGCCCAACTGTACTGTTTAGGATGTGTCTGTTCATAGTGAGGAAGTGGGGAAACAGAGTAGATTGGCTTCAAAGACCTTTCCTGTCCGACTGCCATTAAATCTTTGTTGTCATTTTCTCAGCAAAGACACTCACTGCTTGCTAAACCCATAAATCCCAGAAACAACATTACTCACACAAAAATGAAAACGTGAATCAGAAGCGGGATGTTTTACGGGACAGTTGGGAGTTGAGCGAATGCTCCATTCTCTATGATGTCTGCGCTGTATGTGCTTGTGTTTTTAGAACAAGGAGTTGGCAATGACTGTGAATGTTGGAGGTGGGACAGAAGATCATCTCTTACTTGATAGGTGTGCCTTCTCACTCTCTCTCTAGCCCCCTTAACAGCCTGTAAAAGCCAGTAATGTTGCAGCTGTGTTGAGTTCTGTGCCAAGCCAAGCATATGTACTGGTCTTCTTTACGGTAATATTATGGGATGTCTGTGTAAAACTCTCTTCACTTCAAATGCATAGTGCGGTGCTCTGCTGCTTGTGAGACTTTCCAACCCCTTCAGGAGGTGAGGCAGGTCTCTGGTTGCAGTTCTCGCTATCTCTACCTCTCCCATGACATCAGGAGGAGAGGAAGAGGAGGGTGGGGGAGGTTTAGGCTGTCCATGGGAGGCGGGGGGTGGAGATCCCAGCTGGAGCAGCTCCACCACACCATCTGTCTGAGACACACACACACACACACACTCAAAACACGTGTGCAACAGTCGTCCTGGGATTCATCCCTGGACAACACTGGATTATTCATTCTTTAATAAGCTACTGTTTCAACACAGCTCTGTGCATGTGTGAAGGCTGAAGCAGTCTTAATGCCAACCGATTAATTTCCCCCTCTAGGTCACAGTTCATGTTGACACAACCGCAAGTGAGACTTATAACCATTAAGAGATACTTTGTAGCCAATTGAGTAAATCCCTCCAAGTATCGGATAACAACACCATAGCTAAATATAACTGAAAATGCCTTTTTCGTTCAGTGAATTAAATCATGTGTGAGGGAGAGGGGACTAGGCCCTGGACATTAAGCTGTGTTTGTTTGCCTTTTATAGAAGGAGTCCATTCAGCATGGCCTGGTCCAACTTTTACAGATCTCTTCTAATGCTCAAAGACCTGCCGTTCTGTGAATTCACAATCAGTCTGTACACAGGCTCAATGTTCCTGGGTGGCAACCACACGATACTTTCACGTTGTCTAGAATCAAGATTTGGCCTGCTGGATGTCTCTGTCACCTGTTTATGGAGTCAAACCTCCAAGCCTTGCCTCTTGTCCCCCATACTCTTCCTGTGTGCCCATGCTATTCCCACGTCTTTGATCAGTTATTCTGTGGAACCCAGGCTGCCAATGTGTGCACCAGAGAGTCTCTTTGTTTGCTTGATTACAGGCCTGGATCTCAGAACCCGTCTGGGGGAACGAGAATCAGCTGCATGGCTCGGCCTCGGTTTCAGTTCCTGCGCTCTTTCAACTGGAACCAACAGCTTGAAAACGCAGCTCGGGCCAAACAAGGCCCCGGTTCAGCGGGCCGCCGGGTTTGGAGATCTTTCCATAACACCAAATCGCCGGCCATGACGTCTTTCGTGAGGTGGGGTTTCAAAGCGGCTGAAGGCATCCTGATGGAGTGTCTAATTTGTGATGAAATCGAGAGCACCTGTGACATCTGGAGCAGCTGAAGCTGAATCCCACATGTGGTGTTCCATCCTCCGGGTGAGATTATACCAGTACAATGATACTGCCTCAGCCAAGACTGGGCCGGCCTATTGTTTTCACTCGACCGAACTATGGCCCAGCACACAACCTGAGAGCTTCGGTGTGATAGTGAGTGAAACATGTAGGTATGCGTGTGTGTGTGTGTTTACATGGATGTTGCGTAACCTACGGCAGATTTGATAAAGCTTCAGACCACAGCTCGGGGATCAGCTCCCTCCCTTCCTGTGATAACCAAAGGTTGCTAACTCCTAGTTTGATTTCCTCTCCACCGCACAGTCAATCAGTTCAAGATGGCGGCCCCTGACATGAGCCTGCGGTAATGCGTGGAGGAGGGTGTCCCTGAGGGAGCGCTTACAGGAAACACCTTCTGCTTTATTATCTTTCCTGCTGTTATCACTGGCTGTGTCTGCACTCCCCCCCCCCCCCCCCCCTCCTCCTTACGACTCCTCCGCCGGCGCAGCCCGCACGCCATCCCAGAACAGCGAAGCTTTCTCAGGGCTTCCCGGCCCCCAAACCCCCACCCACCCACAACACCAGCTTCTTAATACAACAACACTGCTACACGGTCAACCGCAACTTCAGAGCGGGTTTGGCAGGAACCTGAGAGACGTATACAGTGGTTGCTTACATAAATGTTTCAAATCTGGAGGTAAAAAAAAAGTGAGCCAATTAAAACATTGGGATTGGAGTTTGGCAGTATGTGTTCCTGATGCCTCATCTGTCGGGTAGGGTTCCCCTGTGATTAGCTTCTCTCTCATCTGGCCAGGCTGCTATTTATGTCCGCGCCTGATGGAACCTGTACCAGATGATAGACTGTGGTTGGATGTGGGTGTCGACGCTACACACAGGCAATCACTGTGATCAAGGGCCTACAAGTGATTAATAACACCCAAGTAACGCATACCAGTATGAAGGACCAGAACCAAACATGAACTGGGACTTAAAAAGGCCGTCCAGATGTGTTCTAGATTTTATTCACTCCAATCAATGTTGGGTCATATTGTCCCCAAGGAAAGCAAATTCATTTTCTGCGTTTACAAAACCTCCAAATCAAAGGTTGCACAGTTCTTTTCACAATTGTTGTGAATATTTTGGCTCCAACCGGGGTGGGGGATGATCACCTTGACTAAACGGACTGTAAAATCCATCCTTCTGCAGGGCACACAAACACTTCACATAAGAACCAATAATAGTGGAGGGGCACGTCTCAATGAGAGAAGGCGTCCTGCAGCTGAACTAAGGGATCATAGAGGCCCAGCCTGAGAGGGAAGAAAAAAAACACCTCAGTCATGAACTCCATTCTGTAAAAGAAACAGCACATCAACCCTGTATATTTTTCCTAAAATACTCTTGCTGAGGCAGCAGAGCCTGAAACCGTCTAGTTAATCCATTTCTGACTCAGTCTTCTACTGTGGAGCGTCAGTGTTAACAGGTCCCACATCCCCACCTTAGTCCACGCTGCTCTGAACACCCAGCGGTCTCCGAGCCGAAACTTGATCTGTGCTCACATCCCCTCAGCTTACTGTAAATAACACTGGGACTAAAACTCAATCTCTTTCCATGGGAAACAAACCCGCTTTGTGTACCTCGGCCCGTGCATCTACCCTCCCCCGTCCGTCCGTCCTGCGTTCGACGTCTCCACACGTTACTGCGCTCCTGGGCTGGTGTTTTTTAAGAAAGGGGCCCCCATCAACACTGCTGAACATCAAGACGGCTGTTATTTTTATGGGTCTGCTCTGCCCAGAGAGAACACCCTCGAATGCTCAGGTTTCCCCTCATCTGGCTAGTGGAGGATTGAGCTGGGAGGGGGGGGGGGGGGGGGGGGCATACTGTACCTCTGCCCCAGACCGGGCCTCTCAGCTGTCTGATTTAAGAGGAGCCAGAGAGCACCTCTGAGACAGACCCCAGCCTCATTACTCCACATCTCCTCACCCTGCCTGTAGCCTCTCCCAGGCCCTGCATCCCACCCCTCCAGCCCCCCCAGCTCCTTGGGCTGAGCCCACAGCAACCCACCACCACATCCAAGTCGCTAACCAAAACGAAAATCACCTCATCTCATCACAAATGAGCTGGAAAGCCTTGAATTCTGCCAGGGGAAGACTTAACAATTGAGCTACCAGATTACGTAACCATCAACTTGGATTCATATCAGGGCTTTGCAGACGGCGTGCTCGTCAGCGGCCCCTGTTACGACCTGGCACGGGCCAGCAGTCTCGTCTATCTGGCTTCAGCCTCACTGCTGTGGACCATCTCGCGTCAGCCGGACAGGACAGGGTTTAAACGCAACAGACCCGACAAATCATCCAGAGATGACGCGTGTTGAAATCGAATTCAGATGAGGAAAAAAATCGAAAAGCGTGTCTCCGAACATACTTTCACATGGATGTAAAAGGGAATTGAAAACACCAGGCTCAGCCCAGCGTACTCCAAAAACAGGAGAAAAGGCCTGGGGACTGGGGTGGGCGTCTGCGGGCAACAGCCTACTGGAGGAGTGGATGGACTGAGTGCCGAAAGCAACCACTACATCTCATAACAAAAGCACAAACAATAGTACTAGGAAGTTCCCACTGATCTGCAGGAGATGAGACACATCTTCAAGCACGATTCATAATACTGGTGCTGGGCTTGAGGGTCACAGGGGTTGATTGCGATCCACTTCCTGTTTTTACCTCAGACAACAGCAACAGTGAGGACCTACACGTGCCAACTGCACTAACAACCCCAAAATGTGTGGAGTGAATCTGTCCCATATCTCTATCTTAAAAAGGGAAGTTTAATCAAACTATTTTTTCCCTTTTTTTTAGGGGCAATGAAACACATTTGTTGGCAACAATGTACAATACTACCTCAGGTCATTAGTAGTGACCCAAAATAGTGTCTGAGAATGAGCGACTGTGTGGTCTCATCTAACAAGAGAGCACAATGGTTGGTTGAGTGCCTTCCAACACAGAGGACATCCTCTCCATATGGTTGGGGGAGCCCGGCTCCAATTCTAATCTGCTCCCACTGTTTGTAAAATAAACAAGACTCCGAATGCTTGCCCACCGCCTGATCTGTTTCCCCCCTGCCGGCGCCCCCAATAATGCATCTGGTTGACCTTTGAACCCCGGCTGTTTGAACCACACTTCCTGTCCAGCTTACGGTGGATATGACTGATATGAGCATTTCTGTCCTGCCAGTCCTTTTTCACACAGTGGAACAGGAGATTACAGTAGGCTCATGTTGTGGTGACACATGTGGGACTAGGGAAAAAGACAAGGGGGTCGTGATCCAAGCAAACCTATATCCTGGATATGTATCACACAGGAGTCACAAACAGGAGGCATGACGGAGCATAAAAAAAAAAAGAAAAAAAAGAAAAAACTTGACTCATCATTCAAGCTCCATCATTCCACCACCCAACACACACAAACAAATGACCAGGAAACACAGCCAAACAGTCAAGCAGACCGAGACACTGAGAGCTCCAGTCACCCCAGCCCCCCACGACCCACCTCCCTCCCCCAGCAACCTCCCTAGTAGCCCCTGGGCCTGTTTGTCCCACAGGGAGGGAATGAGACTAGATAAGCCAGTGCTCCCCCTCCATCAACACAGCAGCCCTGTTCCAGAGCGTAGAGTTACCCTCCTCTGGAGCTCAGTGGGACAGGGCAGGGACCGGGCGGGGGGGGGGCAGCCTGCTGATGCCCACCATCTGTGTCTGTTACTCAGCACCCTGTGGTCAGGGGGCACCACAGGCACACACACAAGTCAACAAACACCCGGAGAGATCCATTCAACGGTTCAGTCTTTACCTGGGCCTCTTAACTCCTCGTTATCAGTGCCACCAAAGTGTCAGAGGGCAGGAACCCCTTGCAATTAGTGAAGTCTTAAGTGGCAGTGCTAAGAAAACAGAGGTCTAAGTAAAGTGCTAAATCTGTGCCTTCTTCTCCACATGAAATGTATTAGAGGATGAAGCGTCTCCATTAAGGTAATAAGGAATCCCATGATCATCTAAACTGATCTGAATTGAATATCCACCATGTTGATGGTAAAACACTTTATCAGGTTTGCTCGAAGGCTATGTGTTTCGGGAGAATGTATGCAAGGCTGGATCTACCCTATGGGCAATCTGGGCACCTGCCCAGGGTCCCTTGGTCATAAAGGGTCCCTCCATGAACGGATAATTTTGTTATTTATTTTTTCGGCTACATAGAAACAGTCTACACAAGGCTTCCTTGGTCCTCGATCTTGATAATTATCCAATCAGAATAAAATAAAAGTTGTTTTCAAGTATCGTGATTTTCTGTTGTATACAGTTTAATGACTGGACAGGCAATGATTGGGAACAGGCCGCAATGCACTGTATTGGCTGATGATAAAGATGGGTGGGCATAGAGCAGGTGCTTTACATCGTACTGATTCAAGATCAGTTTTTCTGAGAAAGAGTTGCAATTCAAACAGTGGAATTAATTTGTAACTGATCCATGGTTAGATACGTTGCATAGGCGAGTGCTGTGGAACTCGCTTATGCAACGTATGGGAAACCTATGGGAACAAATTTTCATGTAACGTTTCGCAGAAATTGGACAGCGGTAGCGACCAAACGAGAAAGGAAAAAAAGGAAAAAGAAGAGAAAAAAGCGTCTGCAATAATAAAAATCCGCTATTGAGTAACTTTTTCCTAAAAGTTAGAAACGAAGCAAAGGATTTCGAGCTAACTCAGGACAACTGTGCTTCAGAAGAGGCTTTCTGCACTGTCCTTGATGGCCATCGAGTCCAAGCTGATGAGGGAGCTGAACTTGATCTGCGACTTTGCAAAGAAAAAGACAAGAAAGAAGAACTTCAAAAGTAAGTGCTATAATGCTATCTGTGAGTTTTTTTGATATGCTGTTTGCTTAACGGGTGTATTGCATGTGATGCAGCTATAGGCCTGTGTAAGAGTTAGTTTGTCAAGTGCAGTATGTTGTCTTTTGCAGTGTGTTGCCCTACTCACTGTTTTGCTACTTGCACTCATCTGTGTTGTGGTGTGATGGCATTGTTGCATCTTCAGTCAGTCACATTTCAGAATTACTGGCTCAAGACTTTGGCAATATATTGTCCACTGAAAATCACCCAACCAGAAAGCACACCATACACTGCCTTGAGATGCTTTAATTAATTGTATCATTGTCGTGTGATTTGTGAGTGAGATGGCAGTTCTTGGTTTATCGAATTGGGCAGGCATACTTGCTGCTTGCTGAGCTGGACTCATAGACTGTATATAAAGAATGGACGTAGTCATTGTGACGTCACCCATCGGTTTGTGTAAGGCCGTTTTGAAGCCTCGGTTTTTGTCACTTCCTGGTCGCCATCTTGGGTTTTTGGAGCCAGAAGTGACCATAGGGGGGCGGGGGCATGAGCTTCAATGCCCAGGGGCCCTTTGGGGTACTAATCCGGCCTTGAATGTAGGTGTTCCTCATGGTTCATTTACCTGACGAGACTTCACAGACATAATTGAGAATGCCTCTGGCAGTGCTGCGCTGGGGGATGAGGCGGGTTCAGAGGTCAGGGAGGGCAACTAGGTGAGATGAAATGAAGCTCATCCACACTCAAGAGTGTGACGGTGTAGGCTGGGCACACAGGTGTGCAGTACTTACCCCCACATTACCCTCACACACCCATCTCTTTCTGCTGAACGTCCTGTGGGCTTAGCACCAGGCAGGTGATTAGCAGATATTACTACGCCTCACTTAGGCCTCCCCTATTCACCCGCGTGATTGCAGAATCTCCCAGGACGCACAAAGCCTGCTCTCTATACAAGATAAGAACTCAGGCTGAGTTTAAATGATCACTTGACTTTAATTGTCTAATGTCTGCAGCTCCAGGCAGTGGGTCCACTGGGGGTGACTGGAGTAAAGGCTACGATGACATACAAAGTATTTTGTTAAATGTACCCCTGAGCATTCATGCTTGTTATCCCAAGTTAAATTTACCATGTTAGACTTAAGTGTATACTTAGACCGTGGAGGGGAGGATAATAATAACTTGGAAATATAGGACAGGTGCCAACATTACAGCCCCACATGTTTTCAAAAACCTCCATGTGCAGAGACTGTATGGTGTAGTGTTTGAACCCCGCAGGCACTGCCTGAGATTGAAAACATTAACAGACATAATAATAACATTATTAAACAGGAGGCTCCTTTTGGAACGGTTAGAAAATACATGAGCCAGAGCGTGGGGAACATTCAGGAAGGGCACCGGAGACACGCGAGGTCTGGAGACTGAGCCAGCCTGCTCTCAGAGAGGCCAGTGTGTGTGCGGCTTAGGCAAGGTGGTTGCCACATGTGGTCAGCAGTGTTGGACTGTTCATAAAGCAAATAAATCGATTTTTATGGGACACATTGTTATGAGGGAGGTGTGAATCCCTACATAACCATACACACAGTCGACGATTTGGATTCAAAAATAGTTTGGGTTTTCACTTGGACAGGTTGAGATGAGAATGCCACATGGGTCTGCCACGGAGAAGATTCAATTATCAACCTGCTTCAGCCATAAGGATCCCTTTCCTGGCCATGACCTAAGCACGACTGTTACCCCCTGGTGCAATATATAACCTCTTTCCATTTCACCCTTCTTTAAGAAGCTCACCTGCCGAGACTAGGCCCCCAGACATATTCGTTACTTCAGCCTTTTAATTTGACCTGAGCCAACCTGTCACGCCCCATCAAACGTGGGAAGCTGATACCTCAGACAAACACAGGCACCTTTGCTTCGCGTTGTGCCATCCCCCCCATGCCTCGACACACTCGGAGCCTGGGAGCGGAGAAAGACTCGCCCGCATCGCATGAATCAGCCCCTGTGACAGGGGTGGGGGGGAGGGGGGGGTCCGCTAGGCCCCAGGATCACACGGAGGACCACAAGTCTCTCTTTTACCGCTCCTTCTCCCAGCCCCACTGGCTGAGGACGAGAGAGGAGGGATGGGGTTTCTAGAAAGGCGTATATTTCCGTTGACGGAGAGATAAATCAGATCATTTCTTGAGTGAGAGAGAGAGAGGGAGCACAGAGAAGGCCTTCTTGAGGCTTCTCCTTTGAGATGTAAATGGAACGGTGGCACTGACTGAGGACCAGGTGTCCACTGCGGAGAGGGAGAGCGTGACGGTACATGTTTTCCTGGGCTGTTAACTGTTAACATGCCTCTAAGGAACACGAAGATCACAAATAACTAGAGTTGACATAAATGTGAGCAGAAATTATGGTTACATGTTAAGAGTAGGTGACAGGAAGGCCTGTTTTAAAAAATATATAGACATACAAAATATGGGTACAGTCAATTTTGTGGTAAAATGTACCCGTAAGTACTAAGCTTTTCGCAATGAAAAATACAACCGTGAAAACAATATGTAACCTAAGCTGAATTAATGCTCAGGACATTTTTGTAATCACACACTGACCTAAGGCAAAGAAAGGCAAGCCTAGACACTGGTAGTCCACCTGCAATTACCTTGCACAGTGCTGGTTTATTGGGGGAACGAACATAGCAATTTGGGCTGAACTGGTCTTTACCTGAGGGCGTTTTGGTATTTACTTCAATTATTTCCCACCTCGAGGTGGGAAAGGGGGTGTTTGACGGTTAAAAATAATCTAAACACTAAATAAAGAAATCAAAACAACCTGTAATTAACCAAGCGACGTCCGTACCACAAATGACCTCAAACTTACTGATCCCGAGAGGTGAGAGGAGAGGGGGATAGGTCAAACACTACTAGACTTTCTTGAAAACAGTGTTAGACCTTCGGGAGACAGACAAGTCTGAAAATGGCTGCATCTTCTTGACTCCAGTGCTCCCTCTGTTGTGAAAAATGAGCAACCACCTTAGACCTTACATGGTACATAAACCACACACAATTCTAGCCTACTGACATTAAGAAAACACAATCTGATCAGTTGGGTTTGATCAAAGTGGATTTATTGGTATAAACATAGTATACAACATGACCTTTTACATTTCATTTCTGCAAGTTTTGTTGTATGTTTTATCATGATTAAAAATTTTATAAACAGAAGAAAATCCCAAATAATGACATTTAAATGAGCCAGTATTCTGCTAAGCAATTGGGGTTAGCCATTAGTTATCCCCTAGTATGTTGTGCTTAGTAAACTAGTGTCAGGATCGATGAGAGAAAATGTTTTCTGTGATCCCAGGTCATAAACAAAACATCCATCCAACTTCCATAAAAAAAGAGCAAGTGTAACATTATTTTACAAATCAGTTATATCTACATTTAGCGTAGTAGCATTAAATTAAAGAAGATCTGCAAAATGGGAAGTATGTGAAACCGCCCATACATAAACAGCCAGGTTTCTTTGTAACTTGTTATCCATTCAAAATGTATTGCTTTTGCAACCAAGCTATACATGCAATCTGTAGCATAGACATTTTGTGGAATGATACAAATACAGCATATACATAGCTGCATATATATTTGTCGAGCATATATTTATTTTAAAATCCTGTAGTTTCTCAAAGTGACATTATTAAGTGTAACAAGTTCCATTTTCCATGCAATGTATGCAAACCTTCATCTCAGTAAAACTCATTCACTAAAAAGCACAGAAGAATGTGGTTACAAAAAAAAAAAAGATTGTACATGATTTTCACAAAGCACAAGCCTCATGTTCCAAATGGGCCTGGCTTATTCCCAAACCTACAAAACTGTCTTTTAAAAAGAGGAAGACTCCAAATATCCCAAACATAAGGCCTCCCACAAACTCCCTTTCTTCGTAACAGCTGAGAGCAAAGTAAGCATCCAGACTAACAGGTCGTGTTTGTGTGGCTTTGGGTCGCCTAACAAACAGAGAACACTGAGGACTTTGACTAGTGTGGCGATAAGAACAGCGAGGTGGGCACCTGCAAGCCAACCACATGTCGACCAGCAGGGCTGACTATAAGATCATGCACATGTTCCATATGACAGATTAAGCCTTTTCGCAACCAGACTTACTGTACCCCTATTCGCCTATACTTCAGCTGCCCACCTGATGTGAACGATGACTTCTTTGAAGGGATTGGACTTGGCTGGCCGCATGGCACAGTGTGTTACACCTCCCAAAGGCATTCGCTTAAGTTGCATCAGTTACGCATGCTGTTGGGGCGATGAGGGGTTTAAGCACTTGACATATGAGGCACAGGTTATAAAAGGTCAGTTCCGGTCTGACTCGCTTTTCAGTTAAAATGTTTGCATAAAAATAAGGAATAAGACATACAGGTGCTCTCGGACACGACACAGAGCTGCAATTTCATTTTGTGGAATTTACTGTGTATTATTGGCAGTAATCACAAGTTTAGAAGTGAGGGGAAAATATGCCAAGGTTGCCCTCTAGTGGTAAAAGATCGAAAGCTCTTACATAGGATAAATGACGCAATGGCTACCTTTTGTATTTTAAGAGGCATAGGTAGGAGCAATGGTTCACACCTATGCTGAAGCAATGCAGTGAACTGAAGTTGGAATAAGGTGAGCTACATTTGAGCTGTAGAGGGTTAGTATCAAAGCTTTAGAGTAAGCCGCAAAGGAACATGCCACTCCTCACTAGACTTCAAATATGGCCACGATTACCTTTCCAATTCCCGTTTCAAAATGAATCTCCACCTGCACAGAAGGTCAGGTGACACCTACGGGTCAGAATACGCAACTAAGAAAAAGAAACGTGGCAAGAGGCAATACAGTGTCTTTCAAAGCTTGTTAAGAAGAATATGATTGGTTAATGGAAAGGGTCATGGCAAACCTGGACATGATTGGCTGGTGTGTGGCTGGTATTTGTGCTAGTGTCTTGCTGACTGGGAGGGCATTCACATATTCAGTGTGGAGGCGTGTGGATTGTACGTTCTGCAACGCTGTGCTGGTCCCAGCTCAAAGCCCTGTGTGGGTGTTGACCAATCTGGAAGTGGCGTGCAGCTTGCTGGCTAGTTACGTTTCGCTCACTGAGTTACAACCAACTGGCATCTACAGTTTGTATGTGTCTCCACCCCTGCTTTAGGTTACCAAACGTGTCTATCTAACAAAGCTACCTATAGATACCATATCACATTCCCGGTTCCAATTACGCAACAATTCCCGCACACAGCACGAGTTTGTCACTTGTTAACGAGGGCATTAGTGGACGAGTGTCATCGGTAGGGGCATTAGTCAAAGTGAACCGACGGTTAGCGTAACTAAGACAACCATGAGTTTCATAAGGCTGACCGAACTAGGCCCACAACCCCTATTCCCATTAAGCTGCCAGCGAGGATCCAACCAAGAGAATGCGAGTAAAAAAAACAAAAAAAAAACGTAACAATAGATCACGGCCTTTAAAACGTATTTCAACTTTAGAATAAGCTCCTCCCCCAACCACCAATGTTAGACAGTTCCGGAACTCTCCGCCACGCCGCTGCATATGTGAATGCCCGATGAGAAAGAGAGAGAGAGGCTTAATTGGCATGCAGTGGGATACAGAGTGAATCTGCAGAGGCACATTCACCAGCTACTGCCCCCCCTCCCCTCCTCTCATTCCCGTCCTGCTGAGTCTTGGACATGGCGCCCCGGGCTCTGGTCACAGGGACAGTCACAGGTAGGTGTCCTCAGCGCTGTTGAGGCTCTGTGTGGACTGCTGGAAGAGAGACTCTTTGGCTGGGGCCGTGTCTTTAGGAGACGGAGGCTGAGGGGGAGGGTCTGTCACGGCCTGTGGGGGCGGGGTCTGCTCGACGCTGGCGGGCTGGGCTGGTGGGTCTGGTGGCGGGGGCTGAGGGTCGCCCAGTAGAGGGTAGGGGTTGGGGACCTGCACGACGGGGATGGGAGTCTTCCTCATCAGGCTTCCTCTCTTCTTGCTCTTCCTCTCCTCCCTGTTCTTCTTCTCCTCCTTGTTCTTCTTCTCCGCCTTGTGAGCGGCGGCGGCGGAGGGCTGGGCGCCGGGCACGGGGGACTCCACCACGATGGTGGGCAGCTGCCGCAGGTCCTGGCGGCTGTGCGGCTCGGCCGACATGATGGCCCGGGCGCCGTGCATCCTGGGGGGGCACTTGCAGTGCAGCTCGCCGCGGGTCTTCCTCCAGCGCTTCAGCTGAGAGTGGTGCTCGCGCTCCACGTCGCGCTCCGACACGGGGACCTCCAGGACCTGGCACGGGGGGGGGGGGGGGGGCGTTACCGATGGCAACTGTAGGCAAAACACCAAGCGCACACAGACACGGGCTCACAAACGAATACCAATGTGGAGGAAAGTGAGGCTCATTGTCCGGGGCAAACAGCCAGAACAAGTGAAAAGATCTTTCAGTCCCTGCCCATTCCGTTCATAATCCAAACCTAGTTAGCAAATGTCAGTGAGCCCGGGGCGAGGGGCAAGGGGCCGGCCTCGCAGCTAACACACACAGCTAGCGTGGCCGGCTCAATCAGAGAGCCTATTGTCAGTGTGAACAGTCAGTCACACTGGAGCCTCTGGACACTGACTGCCCAGTCCTAACTATAGACCATGCGTCTCTGTGTCACTTCAGTTTCCTCTCCAAGGCTCTTCTGCCCACAGTTCTTTAGAGAACAATTGTTCTTCACAGACGCACAGTCGGACATTCTCACAGCGAGAGACAGCCTGGGAGTGTGTAGAAAGGGGTTCTAGACACTCTGCGTTCCTTACCCAAAAGCGCTCGAGGTCTCTCTTGTGGATGTGTTGCTCAATACCAGGTTGGTGTCAGCCTGCAGGCCTGCAGTACTCACCTCTCGTACGAGGAAGCCCTCCTGCATGTAGCGAGCCTCTATGGCCCGGAGCAGCTCCATGGTCTCGTACTGACCCTGACACGCCTTGAGCTTCTCGCGGGTTCCCAGCATGCTCTTCAGCAGCACCAGGCCCACCCTGAAGATGACCTTCACACCTGTGGGGGGGAGAGGAGCGTGACAGAGGTCACTCAACTCGACATGAGAAGCCCTGATATTCTGTGGTGTTCAGACAAAGCAAACTTGTACCGCCCTTTATCAGATTCACTCTGTGTCCTTATGGGGTTAAAACGCACGCGACGGTGAAAAAGGACGCGTCTCACCATCGCAAAGAAACATGTCCCACACGCGCAGCACGGAGGCCCAGGGCAGGGTCCTAGAGAAGGCACACATGAACCATTCGGTCATGTAGATGATGGGGTCGATCTTGTGCTTCTCCAGGTGACGGTAGCCTAGCGGACAGACTCGGCGCAGCAAGGCAAACAGAATCTCCCCGTCTAACTGGATAGCCTCCTAGGAGAGACGCAGGCACGAGGCCGTCGTTAAACACAGGTGGGAGAAGTCAGGTAGGAAGTACTTTACACGGGGCGGGAGTAGGTGGGAGTTTTACCAGGCCAGCGCTGTAGTAACCAGGAAGGTACTTCTCACAGATTTGGACCAGCCCCCAGAAGGCATCCTGTGGAAAAACACACAGATGATGTTAGAAAGGAAACCGGGAATGGAATCGTTTTGGGAAAAGTGGAAAGTGGGAAACAAAAATAAAACAAGTCACAAGGCAAAAATTCAGCTGAGGCGCAAGGTCCGGTAACCCATAGGACCGACAGACACACGAGGAAGGAAGCTGTCTGAAAGAACTAATCACTAAAGTAAACCTCCAGGGTGTGGGGGGGGGGGGGTCACACTGAGATAGCTGCAGTGGAAGAGGACATATCGTGACGGCACGAGGCTCACCTCGGCGGGCATGTGCATGAGCAGCACGGCGGCGATGGGCGCCTGGGCCTGGCAGTAGCCCTCGTCTGGCCTGTGCAGGGTGTAGGCCTTCAGGACACGGAACAGGTCCTGCTGCCTGGGAGGGAGGGCAAACAACACGGAGAAAAGCATGAGCACACACACACACACACAGGCTGGTCAAACCAGATGAGAAGTCAAAGAGAGCTGAGTCCCTCCATTGTGCGCCACTCAACCCGGAGACAAAGCGGAGGCTCACCCATGTCCTCCTCGCGACACAAACATCTCGTGGAAGGGAAACTGCCGGTGCAGATCCTTCTCTATCACGTCCATCCACTTAGGGTCTCCTGCCTGGCTGTCGAGCTCCTGGGGAAACGAATGAATGTGACATTCATGTCATGGGACATGTAGGTCCCTGATATGGTACTTAACTTTTTATCAACAGATTACAGGATCACACAAAAGGAGGGAGTGTGAAGGAGACTGACCTGGAACTTTCCGTGGTTCTGCTCTCTCTTCACCTTTCCCCCGGACAGGTAGAGCCAAGCACGACCTCGCAGGGACGGAGGGATCCCCTTCTGGCATCGCAGTCTCACCTGAGGCCCGAGAAGAGAGAGACAGGATGAATATACACACAAATAAAGAAATGGCCTTTTAAGGCTTTTTTTCCCACCAACAGTACAGAATATACCCCATCAGTTGGACCACTTTTGTCCAGACATTAGGAATCATTTCACACTAACTGTTGATGAGGCCATGATACTGTTACTCTGAGCTAAAGGCTCTGTATGACTATGAAAGGACAGCTTCAAAGATTAGCAGCGGCAAACTAACCTTCGAAACCAACTATCCCAGCAGTGTGACACACCCTGTTTGAAATAGCTGTTTATTCTTGTAAACGGTCTTATGTCAGATGGCTGAGCGGTTAGGGAGTCGGGCTATTAATCAGAAGGTTGTTGGTTCGATTCCCGGCTGTGCAAAATTACATTGTGTCCTTGGGCAAGGCACTTCACCCTACTTGCCTCGGGGAGAATGTCCCTGTACTTACTGTAAGTCGCTCTGGATAAGAGCGTCTGCCAAATGACTAAATGTATGTGGCTTAGGCGTTTCATGTGGCTTTGCAATCAAATAATCAGATCCGCACGCAGTCACAACAAGCCACACGCTGTCAAAACGCACAAGCCTGCCCTTGTAGCTTCCATGAAGGGACGAGGGCTGTTTTGCTAGTGTGGACCCACCCAGTTTCTGTCACTAGTTCGAGTGACAGAGGGTGACAAGAGCAGACGGGTTGTATCAAGCGTGCTGACTCATGCAAATGCGGTCGACTTGTTAATGAATGTTTAGCATTTCACACGGGCATAACCGGCTGGGTGACTGGAGGTGCAAACTGTTCCAGGCACAGCCCTGGCCTGCAGAGTCTGTTAGCGCGAGTCTAATTTCAGAGTCTTCTTTCCCTTTAATTCGTGAGGACCCTACCAAGAAAGAGTCTTCCCACCGGGCCTCCCTCTGTCAAGATCTTCATACATATTGGTATCGCAACCATAGGGCCTGCCTATGTCGTAAACCGTCTGCCAGACGAATTAAAACGTTGAAACACTGGCATGCCTGGGCAGAAACAGCACGTCTCATGTTTATAACTCCTGTCAAAGAGCAAGTTTCAACTAGACCTTGAAAGCTCAAGTCACCTTCTTTTGTTGAATAATGTTACGCATGCAAGGATGTGAGAATAGTCGGAAGAATACACGAACGGACGGCCAGTCAAACCCCAAAAAAACTTCATTAGCCAACGTGTGCGAGCAGCGACGTTACCTTGTTGTGTCTCTTGGCCATCCACTTGTCCCAGTGGCTGAGCATGTCCAGCCACTTGACCTCCCTCTGTCTCAACACCTCTGGAGGGACATCCTGGGCCCTGGGGAGGGACCACACAGGGAGACAGTGTGAGGTACAGTGTAAAGAACAGCACAGACGGAACATCACAGGTCACCACGGGACATTCCCCTCCAGTCTGGTTCTAAACTTGGCCCGTATGTTCTAGATAAGAGGGCTACTGATTGTTCCATTAAAACAAACCACATTTCTGACATTGAAGACAAATGAGAAAGAGCTATAGTTTATGAATTGGCGGGTTTTATTAAGGGAAAGAGAAAACATTTCAGCGAGTGATATAGAAAAGACAGGTATCTCCTGAAGGCAGGCAGGCAGGGCCTAGTGTAGAACCAGACATGACATGATGTCATTCTATTATGGAACGCTTGGCTTCGACAATAAGAGGGAACTGGGAATGGAACATTCCCACACAGCAAGAGAAGACATATGGCAGCTTGGGTTCATCGACGTGGTTGTGCTGATGGTGTATTTAAGGCCCTTAGTAGAGCCTCAGCTAGGCTATGTAATTATCTGATCGGCATAGCCTTGTAATCATGGGGCAGGAGGAGTCTTCAAAGAACATATAGATGTGTGTGTGTGTGTGTGTGTGTGTGTGTGTGTGTGTGTGTGTGTGTGTGTGTGTGTATGTATGTATGTATGTATGTGTATATATATATATATATATATATATATATATATGCACTTTCCTTTTAGAAGAGAGCTATAATTATGCTGCGTTCGTTGTATAATTTTAGCAGTGTTAAAACCTCTTGTCTCTCTGTGCTACATCCTCTAAACACTGCTGTGTATAACGGGTGTGAGTTTCGTTAGCCTTCTTGAAATGCAAATCAGACTTTCTCTTCTCCATTTCCTATGAAATCCCTGTGCCAGAAGAGGCAGTCCAACCACAGGGGTGGCAGATCTGTGGCGCAAGGCCAGCCAGCCCTACAGAAAACAGGATGCTTCCAGCCAGCTTGTGCTTGGCACAACTTTCCCTCATTCCTTCCACTCTGTGTGTGTAATGCCACAACACTGACGTGCACGAGCACAGGAGACCGGGGGCAGGAGCCTTTGCCTCGCCATCGGAGGTTGATCACAACTACCTGTTTCAAATGCAAAACTCCTGCCTGCCTCTCTGTTTACATACAGTTCTGAAAGACAAAGGAGTCTTTATAGCGATGTACATTGTAGGGTGTTATGTGCAGTGTGGGTGCGTACCTAGGGTACAACACGAGTCACAAGGCCCACTAACAGCACTGTACTGAGTAGGACAAACAAACATGTAGTCCTGTAAACTACATGAAAAAAGAAACTCCTATCACAGATCTTCTCTTAGAGTTAACAATTCTCAGTATCAATGAGGCATGGATTCTGGGACGAAACAAATGGTGGGATGGACAGGAAGCAGATTAGGTTTTGTCAACATTGCCCTTCACACCTAACAGACTATTCTAAGTGAGCCTCCAGAGTATTCTATGCTTATCATTTTATGCTTGACCAACACTGCAAATAAACAAACCATCTTGGGCATGCCCTGAAATTTAGAGCTAATGTGACTGGAGCGGAGGGCTCCGTATCAAGAGGGAGGGGACCTCACAGGCAAGTCACAAGGATATATTGATCACAGACACCAAATACTATTGATGTAGCCAGCAAGTAGGCACTGCAAGGCCTTTAGTTAGTTGACTGTACTGAAACTCGCAAGGTAGGCAGATTCTTTGACAGGGGCATTTGACATTTCATTTCAGACCATTCATTCATATCCAGAGTGTTGTGTGGCTAATATGTCTAGTAGTTAGCTCCAACTTAAACTACAGAACTTACGAGTCTTCAGAATACTGTTGTGCTCCACCGATAAATCCATATTTATCGGGATGCCTGCTGCTGGTGAAGCCGTTGATCTCTGAGTCGGATCCAAGGGAGCTCTCGTCGTCAACATGACTGCCAATACTAGTCCTGATGCTGGTTGTGTCGACTGACTGACGACCATTCTCTATTTGAGCCATAATTACTAGCTAGCTAGATTGCCAGTTATAATTCTGGCACTGTTAAAAGTAACGGCGTACAACGCAAATGTTTCCAAGTCAACAAAACAAATGCCATGTCATATTTAGGGCATCTGGACGGGTGGATAACATTCACTAGCTAGCTTACAAAATAGCTAGAATTAGCTATGATAACTAGTAGTAGTAGCCATCAACTAAGTTTCAAGCAGCATGCTAAGCTAGGATAAATAGGTAGCATATCGTTATAACTATTACTTTTAGCTATCTGGAAATGTTATGTTGGGGGTACATTTTAACTATCTCCACAGAAAGATCAAATGTTACTGTATAGCTTACCTAGCACTAACTTGCTAGCTTTTAGCAAGCGAGGCTAGCTAATCACAACAGCGGCGAACGAAAGCTGGCTACTGTACAGTAACTAGACAACGTTAGCACTAGCTAACTAGTACTAGCTAACAACTAAAAACTAACGTAATCAAAACAAGCTAAATAATTGTATTGAGTAGAACTATAAGAAAAACACAAGTTACATCAATAAGGTAACTTGCATACAAACATCTCACAAATTTTAAGATGTCTTTAGCGAAGTTTTCGTTGTCATTTCTTTTTCCACCCTTCCTCAACTGTCATCCAGGTTCCGACTCTTCGCCATGGAAGGACACACTTCACTGTAATAGGGCGGTCGGCCAAATACATAAAGCAAACGTCTCCCTCTAGTGGCGCATTGTCAAAAACACATTTAAAATCATAATCAATATACACTACCACAATCCCATGACATTGAAAAAATTAAACAAGGTTAATCAAGTTAATACATGAAACAACTGTGACTTAAACGCCTTTATTGGATGAATAAACATGGTCTTCCAAATGTTCCAGTATAAATCAATTTTGTCTTCCCGTGTTGTTGAACCACAACAGCAAGGCTTATTAACCCTATGAGACATACTAACATGACTCCAAAGATATACATTTACATAGGCTAGGCTAGGGAGGATTTCCTTTAAAATGAATCAGTGGCAAGCTGATTTATTAACACAGAAAGCATTCTTGCACAATTGTTTGGTTGCCAAAAGACAGTCGTGTCGACAGTTTTCAAACATCTTATCTGAAAGAGATACTCTACAAATAATTAGCTGCTGCGTAAAATGACTCGGGACAACAACAAAAGAGGCAGAGTAGGACGATGGGCGCGACACCAGCACCCCTTACTTCTTCCTTCCGCCTCTCTCCTTCAATGCCAGGTGAATGACTGAGCCATTGTTCATATTGTAGTAAGCCAAAGAGTTGGAATCTTTGATGAATATTCCCTATGATAGAATAAAAATGAATAATGTTTTCACACATAGCTGATCACATTATATAAAACACGAGAACCAACCCCCCCCCCCCTTCCACAAAAAAGCATTTTTTTTACCTCATACTGCAACTTCTGTTTCCCTGCTGCCATGCCTGTGGCTTCATGGATTTTGACTTTAATGACAGACACCTGAAAAAAGAACAGTTGCTTCTGATGAGGAAAGAGATCACATGATCACAGTGCAGGTGATCACTCTGGCACAGGAGAAGGACATGGGATGGCGTGAGAGAAACATGTACCTGGTCTGTGAGTGGGACGGTGAAATTGAGCACTTGTCCACTAAGCTTCCATTCTGTTTTGTCCTGCATGTTGGGAACTTGTACTTTGACCGCCACTGGACCCTATTGAAAAGACACAAGGAAAACTATGTAAACACACAACTACTGTACAGGAACATCAACCTGGAACCCACGCCACTGACTGGAACTACAACATTCCTAAACATGTTCCAGGAAAACCATACCTTGTTTCTGCGTAGGAACTCATCCTCTGGAATGAGGTTGTCCTCGCTCTTCATTTTCTTGTTGACAGGCTCGTCGTCGTGGGGGGGTGGTGGGTGGGCCGGGGGAGCCGGAGCAGAGGGGGGCTGTGGCACAGGAGGAGCAGGGACAAACGCTGGCAGGAAGAGAGAGGGCAGTTTACTCAAACGGGACAGTGTGATGGCATTAGCAGTCGGGTGGTTAATATCACATCATATCGCTATGTCTATCGGTATTTCAAATGGTACTGCCTCTCACCAGTTGGGACCACCATGGGGGGTGGCCTGGGGGCCATGAGATGAGGCCCAGATGGGGGCATGGGCACCACGTTGATCCGGGGGGCATGGAGCATTGGGGGCATGGGTGTAAGAACCTGCCCAGGGGCCAGGCGGACCATGGGGGGCCTGGGAAGCACCGGCACAGCAGACAGGAGTGTAGTGCGAACTGGAGGTGGCATCTACAACACCAGAGACAAGGACATGAAAAAAAAGTTAGTCCAGTACGACATGTTGTGATGTGTCCTCCCAAACGATGTGAATACTTCCACCAAACTTACAGAGGGAGTAGGCCGGGGCAACAATGTCATGGGTTGGTTGGGTTTGGGCATGAGAGGCGAAGAGGATTGCATAGGAAGATGGGAGATCTCGTGAGGCTTGCTCGGGCCAATCTTCTCTTTGGAGTCGTCCTCCTGCACCAGTCCCTTAGCTTTGTGAATGGCCTCGATCTGCTCCTGCAGGGTGATGTTGGCCTGCGCTGCCTGCTGGGTGCGAGCCATGCTTCCTGAGTGTCCGTCCCAGGTCACCTGGGGACAGAAAAGGCCAGGTGAGACGCCATTTAAAAGCAGCATAAACAAACAAAGTTCCCAGCAACCACAGGCATTTCCTGTATCGAAATCAGTACCCCCCCTCTCTCGTCTCCCCCTACCTTCTCCTCGGGCTTCTGAATCTCCTCTTCTCCGATCTTTTTACCGATGGCCGTCTCCTCCACACCGAAGATATCGGTACGCCTCTCGGCCAGCTGTTTCAGGCTGCTCTCGATGTCCAGGCCGGGGGCATAGACCTCGTCCTCGATCTGCCTCTCTCGGATGCTGCGGTCCCTCTGCTCCAGCCAGCGCGGGTCCAGCAGACCGATGCGCATGTGCTCCTGCATCTTGCTGGCCTGGATCCTCTCCCCCGTGATGGGGGAGATGAGGTACTCGTCTGGAGCGGCGGTTGAAGGCTGGGGCCTGGATGCTGCGGGGGAAGGAGAGGGGTGGTTAAGATTTGCTATGGAAATCGAAATGATTGATTATTGCCGGGTATATGGGGGTCTGGGATGACTGTGGCGTTTCGCTCACCTTTGGGGTCGTAATCCTTGCGGATAATGACCTGGTCTGGGGTAGGGGGCAGAGGGGGTGGCATGGGGTTGTCTGGAGGCAATGGAGCCTTCATGTCATCATCATCATCAGAACCCTGGAAAAGCCATCAAAAATATAGCTGATGAGAACTACACATTTTATTCTTCTTAAAATGATCCATTCCTCTCATTCGCAAAGTAGTAGTAGTGATGGATGATGTCTGTTTTTGTTTACATACCTCATCCATATCCTGCAGCTGCGTGTCCTGATCAGGCTGGGAGGGATGATGACCGTTACCCCGATCATCCCGGTGGTCATCGTCGTCATCCTCGCTCTCCACCTCCATCTCCACCTCCTCGCTCTCGCCAAACTTGTCATAGCGCTCCTGGATGAGGATACGGGCCCCCAGCTCCTCGGGGGTGGTGGGCGGTGGGAAGTGGCCTGGAGGAAGTCAGCCAAAGTCATCACGTCCAGGCCACTGAGGTCCATCAGAACACACCGGCCTACACCTATGGCACGAGTTTACACGCACGAGACATGAGACGTCTGGGTTCAGATGCCGGTTTCCCTACCTTGCTCATTGGGCTGGAAGTCGACCGTCTCCACCACCACGAAATCGTGCCAGTCGATTTGGGCGTAGGCCACACGCTCCTTCTCTCGCTCCTCCTCCTCCTTCTTACGCTCGCGCTCCTGGAACTTGGCCCATTCCACACGGTACCTCACCTGGCGAAGGGGAATGACAATCGGTGGTTATGACTGTCGTCCGTGTACTTAAAATATAACAAACTACTACTACTACCACCACAAGCTTCACTGGTCCAAAGGCACCAAGCGGTCTTGAGGACGGCGCTCACCTGATCCATGACTTCTCTGGGGTTCTCGGCCTCCCTCTTCAGCTTCACCAGCAGTCCTTTAGGAGGGATCAGAATCTGCAGCACAGCGACCAACACGGGTCAGAAACGCCCCACACAAGAGAATCACAGAGGTTCCACGCATCGCGACATGAGCGTCACGCCGTACCTTGGTGTACTGCTCCACCAGCTTGGTGAAATAGTTGAAGAGGCTGTGTTGTGGGCGGAGGAAGTCGAACTGGTAGTTCCTCTGCTCCTTCTGCATGAGCTGAGTGAGGAACTGACGTCCGTTGCGAGCGACAAACTGGGCAGTCAGTTTGACGACATCCAGATCAAAGGCGGAGATGGAAGGAGGGTCTGCAATAAACTCAAACTCGGGTGGTGGTTCCTTGGGCACCACAGCCTCATGAATCACCTGGGACTGCACCTATTGAAATATGATACGTTATATGATACGCTGTTAATGATACATTAACAGTCCTTGAATATCAATGTTAAGGAAAATTGTGGTCCCAAACCTTTTGATTAAGCTGCTGTGACTGCTGCAAGGCTTGCTGCTGCATAACCTTGGGCACAGCTGCAGATGGCTCCTGGCCCTTGCCCTCCTTGAATTCATTGACTTTGTGGCGGTAGTAGGCATGGTATGGGTCATTAGGGTTGAGGAAATTGAATTTTGGGTTGTTAATCTCGTTCTGACGAATCCTTGCCTCAAACTCCGGCCCATTCCTGTGAATTGGTGAAAGGGTTTTTATTATTATCCTATTGAAACCATATCTGCATTAATATGATCTCGTAACGACTATGAAAAACCAACCTGGCTACGAAGCTGGCGGTCTTGTCAACAATGTTTCGGACCTCAGGAGGTGGATAGATAATCCCGACTATAGGTTTAGTAGCCGGTGTTTCCTCTGCCGGCTCATCTACCTATAGACACAAATCAAGTTAGATTTGACGGCTTTTTAATTGTACAAAAATGTATAATCTATTACAGATTCATGAAAATAGCTAATGTGTTGTGTATAGCTATTGGGTTTAGTGATGGATAACTTAAAAATGGTCTAGATCTCGATATAACTAAGAGAAGTCTAGATCTCGATATAACAGAGTGGTTTTTCACATTCACAAAGCGGCGGGTGTGCTAACCAATCTTTACAAGCATTGGACCGGGAATAAAATGGCTACAATCAAGTTTAACTACCTTAACCTGAAACCAAATTTACAACCGTTTTCGGAAAGACAACCCCTGCACACAACGTATCAAATGCATACACACAATATTACATATTTTTGTATTTACATAGACTTAAAGTTTACCTTGTTAGGCTCCGGCTGGACTATTTGAACAGGCCCTGGCGGCATGGCTGCGTTACTTACTTGCTAAGTTAACAAGTCGAAACCAAACCAAAGACCACAAAACGGGTCGTATATTTTATCTTAGCGAATTCAAGTTTTCTTTTTTGGGTAAAAATTCTATGATAATCACAATATCGATTACAATTTTGTAACTTGCGAGTGAGCTACGTTTTCTACATTGACCCGGCCGATAGTCAATGGAGGACTTATACTTCCGGTACCAGATTTTGCACAAAGTATTATGGGTCTTGAAGTTTTAACAGTACTGAGTAGCTATGGTGATGTAGCGTCAACAATGACCTATTCAGGCAGCAATTAACTAGCTATTTACCCTTTCTCTAGCTATGAACAAACACCGAGACATAATAGGCTAGTTACTTCGAAACTTCTCAAAATGGCTCATCTGTTAGGGCGTCAAGATTGTGTGGAAAGTCTACGGAAAGATCTAATAGACCTTCAAGGCACTGTTCTCGATGTCTTTTCCCGAACAGGACCTGTCCGCTTTCCTTCATGGAAGTTCCCTGACAAACTGTCATGTAATCTGGACCTGGTGTCACTACTTGATCAATATGACTTTGTTGATGGCGAGGACGAATTTAATCAGCACGCTCACATTGTTTTGCTGGAGCTGGTGATTGACAGGTAGTACAGTACTTACCAATAATTATATGAGCTGACTCATTATGCTAACGTACAGTCTATCATTTTATTAGCTGACATCCACTTGGCCAAAAGTTACAGTACAGTTCAATAAATCTGTTGACTATAAATCATCATCTTCCCTCTAGGCTGTTGCTCCTTCTGCAGAGTTTTAATGCTCATGCTGAACAGATGAGGATTGGACAGAGGAAAGAACACCTTCAGCAAACGAGCCCATGTGTGTCAATTGGTCTTGTTGTCAGATATTACTGGAACAACTTGATACAGCTTGTCAATCAACAGGTGCTTTGTTTTACAGTTGGGCTCTCTCTGAACCCGATACTAAACTAGATACCTGTTGTCTTAACCAGTTAAGTAACATTAACAGGATCTTTATCCATCTCTTAGGGCATGACCAAAAACAGTCAAAAAGTGTCTAAACCTACAAAACATGAAGAAATAAATCTCTCTGCACCCTCTGTTACAAGCTGTGGGGACCTCAGAGTAGGATCTCCATCTTCTGGGAAAACCGAGAGCGTGCACTGTGTTGGCATGGCACCGAATCAAGTCAGTGGTCAGTCCTCCAGTGCAGCCAGCAGAGCTGCCCTCTCTCACAACACAACTCCAGTATCCTCAGACACTCACAGTGTGAGTTGCCAGACAGTCAAGTCCTCTCTAGTTCCCTGTGATGCCTGTGCCCATGTCCAGTCCAGCCTGAGGGAGACCGGTGATGCTCTTGTGGAGCTGTGTAGGACCGAGGGCCTGCCCTCCTCCCTGCAGCGCCTCCTAGGGGCTGTGGACGACACCTCGACCCAGGGCCGTCTGACAGCGGGCGACCTGGCCCAGTGGTCCACAGAGCAGCGTAGAGACATGGGCCGGCTGGGGAAACACCTACAGGAGGTCCGGGCCACGGTGCAGCCGCTAAGAGAGGGGCTTCAGGCAGCTGAAGGGGAACGGGAGAGGTTCAAGGCTCAGCTGCAAAGAGCACAGGAGGAACTGCAACAGGAAAGGGAGAACCATTCAGCCAGCACACAGCAGCAGCAGCAACAACTGATGGAGGCTCAGACTTCCTGGGTGGAGACTGAGAGACAACTACAGGAAGAACAGGAACAGCTAAGGAGAGGTTCAGTGGCCAGTTCCTTCTGTCTATACTGTTACATAGATTCATTTGTGATACCTCACACTGCTATAGCCCCATGAGAATATATCACAATATATTCTTCCTTCACAGGCACAGTCTCCTTGGAGGACGACAACTCCAAATTAAAAGAAGATATCAGTTTATTACAGGAAAGATTACGTATACTTGGTAGGCATGACTCAGGAGCAGAGAAAACTCCCACTTCCATGTGTTGAGAAACGTACACAAAACCATTCACATTCGTGGTGAATGATCATCAATCGTATCCGTCTTTGGTAGAGTCAGAGAGAAATAAGCTGCATGAAGAGGTGACGACCTCGCGGAAGGAGGAGGACACGAGGCATGAACTGGAGGAGAAGATGCATATGTTAGAGTCTCAACTGTCCAGTACTCAGCTGTTACTTGACAAAGAGAGTGCCAAGTACCAAAGTGCCTGTCGACAACAGGAGGTCTGTAGAACTCGTAGGATTATTAGTGTAACTCTGTAATCGAAGGTCATTGAGATCATTTAATAACGAAACGGGTCTTAAACGCACACGGTTTGAATACCAGACGTTTAATGTGAGCATCTAAAACCGTAGAACCACAAGAGTTTTGTCTGTGCTGTATTGTGTCCAGTCAATGCAGGCCAAGCAGGGCTCTCTGTTGGAGCGGGTGGATGCTCTTGACCAGGAGTGTGAGGAGCTGCAGAACCAGCTGGGCGAGGGAGAAGACAGACAGACTGACCTTCAGGAGAAACTAGAACATATTTCAGAAGAGAGGACAGAAGTGCAGGCCCAGCTCATCCAACAACAGGCAATACTGAATTATATTACGCCCACAGAATTGTTTTTAACCGTTCAATGAACCTATGGTGAGAAATTCCCAGCTGACTTTCCTGGCTTCTCTCCCCCAGGCCTTGTGTTCGGAACTGCAGGAGCAGAAACAAAAACTGGAGGCTTACGTAGGCGATCTGACAGGCAGCGTGACTAAGCTCAGGCTGGAGGTGAAGGAGTTGTCCCAGAGGGAAAGGCTGCTGGTGGCTTTCCCAGAGCTCAGCCCCGTTCCTCAGGGACCACCACAGAGTACGTCCTTCTAGCTTTTACCAGGTCACCCGGTGTGACATTCACATGTCACATGTTAGGTCAACTGCCTAAATGCATCCACGTTTTCCACTGTAACAGTTCAGAAGCCTTCTTCATTACAATACTGTTTGTCTAGCCAACAGGTATGACTGTGTTTACACTGTAAACAGTTCCATCATTTATTTGTTTGTCTGTTCCGCAGGCACAGGGGACGTGCTGAGGGACATGGAACAGCAGCTGCACGCTAACAGTGTCCGGATCAGGGTTCTGGAGAGGGAGAACACCACTCTACACAGCACCCTGATGAAGCTGCGGCCAAGATCCCAACACGGCGCCCCGGAGGTGTGTGAAGATGTACTGTGAAGTTATGAAACGACAATGCTCTTACACTCTATACTAAGGAAACATATCGAGAAAACCTTGACAATCATACTAGAAATGACTACGGACAATACGAAGGACAGTATAGAAGGACAGTATAATTTATAAATTACGAAAACTTCCTCTCCTACTTACAGAGAGCATCTCCTCAGCAGGCAGAGAGCTCAGCTCTGCCTCACACACCTGTGGTGAGCCGGCAGGTTCCCACGCCACATGTACAGCCCAGTCCGTTGTAAGTCTGTAGCACAAAAGAAGCATATGTTGTTAACAGTAAAATGTAATCAACTCTCCTGTGTGTGCATCTAGTATGATAAGATAACCCTTTATGAATCCCCAAGTGGGTACATTTAGCGATAAGTACAAGATGTAAACACTTCCTGTGTTTCCATTCTCTCCACCCCAGGCAGACCACTAGTACTGGGCAGTGGAGGCATGGCCTGTCCGGGAACGGGGCCAGTGAGCCCCCAGCAGAGGTGGCGCCTTGGGACCACGCATCCACGGCAGCCTCCTCTGCCTCGCCCTCCGCCTCGCCCTCTGCCTCGCCCTCCTCCACAGCTCAGCTACGCCCCCAGACGCTCATACTCTCTCCAGACACCAGTGCTGCCAAGACTTACTCCAAAATACGACAAGCCTCCCAAGCTCGCGCCAACGCCATGCACGCAAAGAGGAAGTGAATCAAGATTTGGACGGTCAAATAAAAATATGACGAAGGGCTGGATTTACTGCCCTTCACTTTGGGTGTGTATTACAGTATGCTGAAACTACGGTGGCCCTGAAGTGCAAACCACCACACCCCCTAATATGAGTACATCCCCCAAATGAACACTCCCCCCAAATACAAGTCAACTCCCCCCAAATAGGATGACTTGCTCACCTCCCCCCAATACAAAGACACGCTCCCCCAAATGGGAAACAACATTACATTAATTCAAAACGGAAAGGGTTGGTACTCTGTCCAGTACTTGCTGCATGCTTTGATAGCCAAACAACTGTCCTGGTGCACGTGTAAGGCTATTGCATTTCGTTCTTCTGTCCATCATTTCTTATTCCCTGTTAGTTACTCCGGTTTGAGTTAATGTAATGTACTTTTGAGTTAATGTAATGTCGTTTTCCATTTGGGGGAGCGTGTCTTTGTATTGGGGGAGGTGAGCAAGTCATCCTATTTGACTTGTGTTTTCATTTGGGGGATGCACTCATATTCGGGGTGTGTTTTGCTCTTCAGGGCCACTGTATGAAACCACATGAGTCGCCATTTCAATCTGGTCCACAGGGGGATGCCAAAGGAGAGTCAATCTCATGAAGAATCTCGTGAAGAGAAGGCACAACACACTGGGCTGACCATGTGAGGTTATTAAAATACATTTCCCTGTGTGGATAAGCAAGCTTTATCTGTAATATAATGTTCTATACCTAGTGTGGAAGACAGAGGATCTTGAAACATTAAGTGAGTACTTAGTCCTTACCATGAGCCATGGCAAACAGAATCATTAAAACACATCAATAATTAAAACTCATGAATAATACATTGGGCACAGCATATGTTCATCATTGATGGTGATTACTAAGAGGGTTTGTTTATTTTAAAAGGGATCATACATGTACTGTGCAAAGCATAGAACTGGTAAAGCTGAACCATTCTCTACAATATGGAAATCATAGTGGCAGTTAAGCATGTTTATCTTATTCCTAACTGAGCCAGTTTGGTCGTCTACCGGCTTGAATGCTGCACACAGACAATGCCACAACCACGGACGTCCAATCCTTTACAGAGCACTCTGAAGAGGGAGGGGGGTTCCCATGGCAACGTTCAAGGTGATAAGTGCAGTCGTTGCGTCGACTGCCTCCAATGCTGGTCCAAACTCTTCCCATGAATGAGTATGCAAACAGGATGCACTTTGTTCAATTAAATTGTTCACTGTGTTTTTTTTATGTACTTTAAAATGTACTATTAGTGTGCCCGTGGAACTTATTCGGGCGGAATGTAAAATATATCATAGACACCGTTCATTTACAGTCATAAAGGGTATAATACTTGATGACTCTTCATCAATTAAGTCCCACTCAGGATTTCAGGGAGGCAAAGCTGATACACACGGTAATTAACTTTTAAATGGCATATTCACTAAAACTAACATCCAAATCCCTCCTTTAGGGGCCAAGGGAGTAATAAGATAAGTGAACGTATCATCTCTGTAGACCTGAGTGTTAATCTCTCATTTGAGCTCATTATATCCCAGCTGTGTCACTGGTCAAGCATGTAATTTTCACAGTCAAATTCCTCAGTAATGCTTTGTGAATTGCATGCTTGATTTAGGCTTGACAAAATGATTCAGTGTTGAGGTGGTGTGGAAATGGATAACATGAAGTACTGCAGATATCAAATGCAGTATAAGCTTGTTCATAAAGTCCCATAATTAAATAGTCAGATAACTGCTTCAAAACATTTATTTTTCACTAAATAACACAAGTGCCTCTTGGGCCTTTTACAATGAAAAGACATGTGCTTTAATGATACACTACTCAAAGGTAAGAAAACCTAGCTCACTGTGCTTACAGGCACACATTACAGATACAGTAATTCAGACTGAAATGAGGTGAAAAAATGTATAGCTTGCTTCAAGCACCGGTGTCAACAACACTGCTGAAAAAAAGACAAATGTTGGACACCCAACAACAAGGGCATGTAGTAAACAGCTTTTAAACAGTGTGCAAAGTTGTACAAAAATTCCACAGAATCTTTTTTGGTGCTAATAACATCAAAGAACCCACCTACATTCCGTTATTTAAAAGATTTTGTATCTGAATGTTTCAATCGGTCACTGTTTACTGTGATATCTTGCAAGTGAATATGAAAATTATTTTTATTTTTCTACAATAAAAGTCAAATCATTTAGATTAAGCTTTGGGAATCATTCATTATTGATTAAAACATCTTTAAGGCCATTGGTTACTGTTATATATAGACACAGTGCCAACACAAATGAACACATAATGACAAATAAATATGATCTAAGATTAAATAATTAGGCTTTTGGAGGTACAACACTGAAGTGAGCTACAGAAAGTTGGTGTTGACGTTGGCAGGTAAAGGCTCATGCTTATTCTTCACGATTATGTACTGTTCCCAAACTCAGATCCCGAGATTGATAAATTCTCTGAATTGTGATATATATATATATATATATATATATATATATATATATAGGCTGATTACATCAAGGCAGTGTTATAAGAGCACTGTCATAACAACTATACTGTACTGCAATCCCCTACAGTGACCAAACAGGAAAAGTACTGTACTTTGCCTGTTGTAAAACATCGTTCTTGGGAATGTAATGACATCATACAGGGATTATTTAGGATGCCTTCTGATGTGTCAGCACCGAGAGAGGCGAGGAACAGAGGTTGATAGTGCTCTCTGGAACAGTATAGTCCAGCACTGTGAGTGATAGTGGTGTTCTTCAATGTGCCTGTGTGTTATCTAGGTCAAACTGTGAGGCAGCTGCAGGGACTGCAGCAAATCTGGGATTACTGCACATCCCATTGCAAGCATAGTCTGACAAAACAACTAATCCCTGTTTGTCTATACGATATGTAACCACGGCTACCAACAACACCCTGTTAAAATATGTGCAGTATATTTGTGCTGGCTTTAAAAAATGCAGCAAACTATTTCTAGACGTTCTGCCAAATATCTATAGAACGGAGAATACAATAATCTCAAACAATCCATGTGCTTTTTACTCAAGAAAGGTTATATAATCCATCTAATCCCATATACTAGCAGAGCGGCAGGGAAGGGGGTTCTGTTCTTTGTTCACACAATAACAAAACTCCAAAGAGAACAGGGTCATAAGAGAAGTCAGGTCATGGGATTGGGGTCAACGAATCCAGTTAGGTCAAAACTTAAAGGTGCGTTCACCCCTTATTCTGATAAACACTGCTGTGTTTGTTTATCCAAGGCAAACCTCTGTGAACAGCATTGACATTTATAGGGCAAAAAAAGTTACATAAGTATTTCAATAAGTAAAATAAATAATAAGAAACAAACAAAGCACAAACAAATTTGGATACATGTGTTTTTCAGGTGAGCAGCCATCAGAGACTTTGGGAACTAAGTACTGAAGTTCCATGGTGGGAACAAGCTGGAGACAGAAGGGGTCTGAGGGGGTGTAAGAGGATCCACATGACCCTCCGGCGGAGCCTCGTCTCTCCCCGGGCATGAAAAATGCTTTAGGAGGGAGGGCGGGTGTGAGTGTGTGAGAATACAGGAAGAAACTGAGACAGAAGGTTCTGCTAACATGTTTGTGCATGGATGAGCGATGTATCAGAATCAGATGTACCAGAGCTTAGAATTAGACAGAAACATGCGTCAAAAAAGAAAAAAACACATATGTACATGACCAACTCTATGGACTTCATGCCACAATAATAAACAAAGATGTGAGGTAAGTTCAAACAAGGACCTACTGTATGTAGGATGAGTAAAGGTTGATTTTGTAGGACTGGGCAACGTAACTTTGGTTCCCACTTGCACTGTGCTGTGTAGTGCTGGACAGCAATAATGCTCACTATGTTCCCATTATCAAAGATTTTAAAATATGAGCGAGGGAGAAAGAGCTAAAGAGAGAGATCCATCCTGTGATATGTCTAATGACGCAAAGACACAGAGCCTTGGGGGGTAGTACACATGAAATCAGGCCAGTCACATGGTTTGAGCAGGAAATGAGCTGTGAAAACAGTAACAGACTGTATACACGTTTCTGTGCAGGAGTGGGATTCCCGGAGCAGACCACCGGCCCCCATAATGTCCCCATAATCATCTCTTGGAGTGCTGGTCGTCGGCGGAGGAGCCCGGGGACGAGGCGGGGCGTTGGCCGTCTGCTTGTCCCTCTGGCTGGACAGACTGCACTGTCTCTACCAAGCTGCCGCTGGGCAGGACCACGTACCTGGCCGCCATATCTTTGGGCTGCAGTTCCCTCAACCCCTCCTTGCTGTGCCAGATCCCATAGCCAAAGTACACCAACAGACCTGGGTTGGGGCAATGGATAAATGGATATATGGTGAGTATGTTGGTAAACGGATGGCTTATGCCTGCAAACAACACTCACACATAGAAAAACCTCTTATGTATAGGGGTGTATATAAGGGGGTCGGTATAGATCAGTGGTAGAGAATGTGACCGCAGAAGAACAGGAAGTCGTCCCCCCCCGTCCCCCCCCCGTGTCATTTAGGATAAAAGCTTGAATGCCTTACTATATTATACTGCATGTTTTGTTTCAGAATCCAAATTAATTAGCCATTAATGAATTGAACATGTCTTTTGTTACTGTCTTAAACTGATGTGCTGAGTCCAGCCCCTGTCGGGTCATCATTCCAGTTAACTCTGCAGGAAGACAGGTGTGTTTAAAGGGTTTACTGGTCCATGCGTGAGCTGAGCTCACAGAGCTTATCATGTTTCCAAGCTGATCCTCTTTGCTGACAAAGAACTCTTCAGCCAATTAACGCACTGTCATCGTGGCTGCAAGGTCTGTTAAATAAGGTGTCGGCTAACAATTTCCTTTAAGCTTTAGATTCCTATCATCTTTTTTTTCAGCCATGATGCCGTGTCACGACAGACTAAATATCAGACAACGATTCACTCTACTCTACTGTACACTACTCAACCATTCAATCACTCTACTTACAAATATCAGACAACCTTTCATACAAGATCTGTGTTTGCGGTACTCTGTCATTTATGGTTGGTTGTTCAACTACATGAAAACCACTGCCTATCGCTGCTGTTTGTTTAACCGGGAAGGCCATTAAGTACAAGAGCCACAAGGCCAACGTCCTTTTTGAATGACTGCATAATGTGGTTTGCGAGTCATGTGTTGAGTGATGCTGTACAATTGGATCTGAAAAGGCGGCTGTTGGCAGCCATCTTGGCAGCCATCTCACCTGCAGCCAGCCAAACCACGAAGCGAATCCAGGTGTGTGGGCTGAGCTTCAACATCAGGAAAATATTCACGAGGATGCTGGCACCAGGGACGAACGGGACCAGGGGAACCTAGAAAGAGGACGGCGATGACTAATCCTGAACTGAAACAAGTAGCCAATTACAACCCTCCACCAGTTAACATCTACGATCTGTCGCAGTTAAACGGATTGGCTGTATGACAAGATGTAATACTACTCTAAGCTGTTGCCAGGTGGGGGGAACAGGTCCTGCTTGAGCAAACAGTAACTTCTGCCTTCCTGATGTGAGTCACCGCAACAGCTTTCGTTTAGTGTTTGGGGATGACCAAGCACGAGAGTGACTGTCTGCTGTGACTCAGAGCAGGTTGTTAACGTGGCTGTCTGCCTACTGGGTGTTCAGGCGGACAACTGTATCCGAGGGAAGACTCTCTCGGGCTGTGAAGGACACTGATAAAGAGATCGGAAGGATCAGGACTGCCTGGGATATCCACTTGCAATAGGAAGAACACACTGTGGGTGTTTTTCTCTTCTTCAGGGCTGCATCATGTAACTAATAACCCAGTTTGACTTTTACGATCCTTGCTTCCGTGAATGGTTGTTGTTATCTTATGCACATGACAAACTCAAACAAAGGTTATTGATAGTAGATGATAGGTACTCAAGCTTGAAGACTGATATTTATCATTGTGGACTGACTGGTTTTTCAGACATGTCTTCCATAGTAAATGAACAGCTCACCTGGAAAGTTTTGGTGTTAGATTGAGGTTCGTGGGCCCATATGAGGGCAAGGCTGAGAAGGTACGCGGAGGAGAACATGACCAGAAGCAAGACAAACACCCAGACTGGTAGGTTCAGCTGGTTGTTCCCAAATACGACCACAGATGAGAGGGACAATGAGCTCACCATCAGACCCAGCACTGAGAAGGCCACCACCTCCCCTGGCTCATAGTCCCCCAGCACCCTGCCCAGGTAGGGCTCCCATCGGCCCTTCAGCTGGCCCGGCCCACGCCGCTCGTGGGTCTTCTGCATCTCCACCAGCTGGAGCTTGTCGGAGAAGGACTCGTACTCCTTAAGCTCCCCGCTGTCCGGTGCGATGTTCTGGGACTCCGAGGCAGCGGGGGAGGGCTCTGAGTTGGGGTTGGGGGAGGTGGAGGAGTTGGACTTGGAGCTAGTTTTCTCTGGCTGGAAGCGTAGCACAATAATACTGGCTGCGACAAAAGTGTAAGCCAATAGAGTTCCGATGGACAGGAACTGAACCAGGGCTTCCAGGTCAAAGATCAGAGCCATAGTGGCCATTAGGATACCGGACACTAGGATTGCGTTGACAGGGACTTTGGTTAGAGGGTTGACCCTGGAGAAGAAGGAGAAGAAGAGGCCATCCTCCGCCATGGCATACACGATCCTGGGGAGGGAGAAGAGGTTGCTGAGCAGAACTGTGTTCATGGCTGAGGAGGGAAATAGAGGGTTTTGTGATTATCACAGGAAAGTTTGATCTTATTGACAAGTAACTCACACAAAATCAATATGCATGCCTATATATGGAAGTGCTAAGGCATGACTTTAACAAACTTCTATGTTTGAGTTTTGAAAACATAACATTTCTGTTGTATTTCTAATCCTCATGCAAAAAAAAGGATGCCTGACACTCACCACATATGGAACCAATTGCCACAATGTAACCGGCCCAGGCGTACCCACGGCGGAAAAAGGCGTCGGAGAGGGCAGAGTTGGGGTCGAGGGTGTGCCAGGGCACCATAAGCGTGAGCACGGTGGAAACCAGGATGTAGGCTGTGGCTGCCATGCCTAAGGAAATGGCTGTTGCTATGGGAATGGCCTTCTGGGGATTCCTGGCTTCCTCACTGGAGGCCGCGATCACGTCGAAGCCCACAAACGCATAGAAACAAGTGGCGGTGCCTGCCATCACCCCAGACACGCCAAACGGGGCGAAGCCTCCCTCTTTCAGGCTCCAGTTGGCCGGTTCAGCCAGCATAAAGCCAAACACGAGGATGAAGACTATCACCACCATACTGACAGTGGAGAAGATGTGGTTGAGCCATGAGGAAACTTGTACTCCGAAGGATATGAAGAAGGTGGCTATCACCAGGATCCCCGCGGCCAGCAGGTCAGGGTAGTGTGCGAGGAAGGGCACTTCCCACCTCAAGATGTGTGTTTCTGTGAAGTTCTGGATGGTGTGATTGAACATCGAGTCCAGGTATCCGCTCCACGCCCGGGCTACTGCGGCGCCACCAATCATATACTCCAGGATCACGTTCCAGCCAATGAGAAAGGCCCAAATCTCTCCCACAGAGACATAGGTGAACATGTAGGCCGAGCCCGTTTTAGGGACGCGGGCTCCGAACTCCGCATAGCAGAAGGCAGCCAATAGGGAGGCAAACCCCGCGATGAGGAAGGAGAGGACCACAGCGGGGCCGGCCGTATCCTTGGCCACTGTGCCCGTCAGGACGTACAGTCCAGAGCCCACCATGCCCCCAACCCCCAGCATGGCCAGGTCCACAGTGGAGAGGCAGCGCTTCAAGGAGGTCGACATCATGTCATCGTCAAGCGTCTTGAGTCGGTTCAGCTTCTGGCAGAGACGCACCGCGGGCGCACAGCCACGTGTACAGGCTGCCATGGCTACGGAGTTACACTCTCACACACAGCCACTGGACAGGAAGGGTTTGAGACTCTCAAACTGAATCCATACTCTCTCTGTTGAATGGACCTGGGACAGGAATTGAAAATATATATAATGCTTTCAAAACTGCTTGAGGGATGTTGACAGCTTGAACAAGAGGTAGCCTACACTACACATGGAAACGTCACATCTGTAGACACTTTGAGGGATCCTGTTGGAATGTTGGCAAATGAACTGTTTGTTTCCGTATATTTATTTTTAATTCCGGTAATTATATTCGATATATCAACCAGGTATTTTGTTACTATGGTATCATTTAAAACACTGATAAAGAAACTACGTTATGATCATGCGTTGAGTACAATCAGTTCAGCCTGTCATATTATTAAGTTTATACAAAAAAAGCCTAGAAAATGCGCAACAAACATGTAAAGTCCAGGTTGAACGCCTCTCGCTGCGGTGCCAATTGCTTCCTATACGCCCCTCCTCAGTAGGACAAGCCGAATCTCTCTCCTGGATGCAGGATCGAGATGACTGCGCACGGTGGCCATATGGCGACTTTATGATGCCTCAGTGATTCGAATAAAAATTACGTAATGCTAGAATTTTCTATCATAAATTTATATTTCAACAAAGTGACCTGACCCATTTATCCAAACACCTTCGCGTCTGTTTCGCTGTTTGCAGTCAAATGATGAAGCTTTTGCACAAAAACTGAATGCGTCGGTTTACTAAATTGTTACATTAATTATTTAAAACAAAATGGAAAATAATACATTTATATTGTTGACCAATGCAGTTAATTACTATGTATTCGTGTATGTATTTCACAGTTTTCCGAATCTAATTCTACCATGGAAAGCAAGGTGTTTAATTTTACATTCATACTATAATGAAAAAAACCTCAACTCTATCCGACTATTAGAGCCCGAGTAATTAAAACAAAAAACGTAAATACTATCACATGACAACGCAACTGCATTCACTATTTTACCTTTATTCTTTGATAGCGCCGATAAGTATTTCAGGGCCTCTTGGTATCGCTTCTATTGCATCGACTAACAGGGAAGGTAAGGTTCGGATAGTGAGCTGGGCTCGTAGAGATCTCTCTTCTTAAAGATACAGTAACATTTAATCCGCTACCTTAATACCATGGGATCAAAGCAAGATTGGACATCTAATATTTAAACGCGTTAGAATGGTCGTTTACACGTATTCAGCATCCACACAAACGCCTTAAAACAAATAATTTTATTGAATGAAACCAGATGCTTCCAATGTTGACAATTAAATTAAGTTCATGATCTCAAAGATGGACGTATTGCTTATGAAGCATTGGTCACCCAAAACAAACCAACAACAACATGAACAATCTGTACTACTTGCACAGCATACTTCTGTGAGCTACAATATGTTACATGAATCAGCAGGAACCAGCCTTAAGAATGATGATGATGATGATGATAACCTTTAAACATCATGATTCATGACACAATGCTGCTTCGTGGCTGTCGGGTACCATACCCCCGATGAGAACAAGGCTACCCTCCCAGGAGGTGAAACCCAGAACAGGACAGAGCTCATGACCTCACGGGCGATCTCAGTTTCTGTGCATGAGGTGAAAAAGTGCTTTATGACTGTCATCCCCAGGCCTCAGGAAACACTTCCTGACTGTGACTCTTTCTGTTGAAGTTTCAGGATCAGCTCCAGCAGGTTCATCTGCATTGTTAGCTCCTGAAAGAAAGAAAGGAAACACGGAAGGAAACATAAAACCTTGGAGCCATTACAGTTGGAACATGCACATCGCCACCTGCTGGACGTTTGTCCAAACTGCAGTCCCCTCCCAATATCTGATCATCCAGATGCTGGGAAACGTCTGTTGTGAGGAGCAGTACAGTTTTGTAGCTCGGCTGCCTATCTTAAACTAGTTTTAAACTAGCTTTTGATATGACAGAAATTCATTGCCTAGCCTGAATGGAACTGGTGCTGAGATATATTAGCACAATTGCATGGCACCATCACTTAGAGTCTAAGTCTTTCATGTCTATCATGGACATTCACCTGAGGGTTTGTTGTAATGTAGAAACCAGGGACACCAGCCTTCTCCAGTGTGTTCTGCTGGTCTATCACCTTCTGATCCATCTCAGCTACAATCTTTTCATCCATCATCCTTTGCTCCTCTCGAACTCGAATATCTAGAGCCTGATGGAAACAAAGGACATTGAGAGCATATTGAAATTGTATGAAGCTTCCTTTGAATCTTCAGCACATTCATGGTTGTCAATTCCATACCTCTGTTTCCCCTAGTTGATTTGCTTTCAGAACAGCCATGTTGTGAGACTTGCAAACCTGCAGAGCCTCTTTATGTTTACGTGCCAGATCTTGCTTCAGAGCTAAGCCCAATAGAAAACACAGGTTCAGAAACCAAGTTTACATGGGTTTCGTTGGTCTTTGAATAAAGTGGATTGCGTTGCATCACAATAGCCTATAAACGAGCCAAACCGGATGACCACCAGTAAAGACATCTTTAAACAGGACCGTGCAGGTGACACAGACATACCGCGATGCTCCCCGTGGATCTTCTGTCTCTGGTTGTACAGATTCCTCTCTGTCAGGTGCTGGATATCCAGGAGTCCCTGTACTATCTCATAGACTGTTCCATCTATCAGAGCTAGAGCTAGGTCACTCAGTGTGGTGTAAGACAGGCGTTGTTGGAATGAGCTAGACGTGAAAAAAAGACATACATTTGCAGGTTCAGTACTTGGCGTTGATTTTTTAATATAATAGCATTGTCAATGCTGGTAGCTAACGTTTTACATTTGATAGCTCTAGATACACACCTCGGCAAATCTTTAACAAGAGTTTGCAGTTCAGATAGTAAGAAGTAATGTCTCTCTTGTTGCTTTGTAGAGTCAGTCTGTTCGTCATAGACGCCGGGATAACCGTCCATGTCTACAATATATAGGTAGCCTATGCGGTAGTTACATATTTATAGTTGACGCAAAAGCAGCACGGATAACTCAAAATATGTATTTCTGTACTGGTCGCATCTGTGTCGTAGCGTCGCACACGATGCACCAGAGGACCCTAAACAATGAAACTAGGTGTCTTAAAGATGCCTGTCCGTAATCATCATCAATTGTTTTTTTCACCATCCAGCAGAATATCGCCACCAGATGGCGTCCACTTCCAATATATCACCCGCTGTTTATTTTAGTTGGCCGTGTTACATGGTGAGCAGCTGTTGCGTACAGTTTTACTTTCATAATAAACAATAAAAGCTTACTGGTCGATATAGGTAAATATAGTTTGACCCGTAAGAGATCAAGACAAGTAGGCCTAGGTTCATTATTACATTCTGTTAACTGATTTATAAATGAACCGAAATTGGATTATCTTCAAAAATAGGATTTTGTCACTGCCAAACTTATTTTTACGCCCTATGTGGATGTAAGCCATTAGAATCACATAGATTGATAACCACCAAGACCAGTGAATGATGAGTCTAACACAGTCGGCTACGTAGCCTATTTTATGGGTAGGCTGCACTACGCGTCCTGACGCGCTGAAGGTGCCAGAGATGAGAACAACTCAAGCTGAGGAGGGTACTGTTGTAAGGATCGCGGATGTACAGCTGAAAGGAATTGGAAACATATCATCCTCTTTAAAAAATGGCCAAAAATACTTCTCTATATTTTCGTATTGTAGAGGGCAGAAACCTGTCAGCCAAAGACGTGTAAGTATAATTGACATAAACCACAGACTTGCTCCTCTCTATTAATTATAAAGATTACAAGATATTTCTGTGAGATCTAGCCTAGTGTTGCACATCAGATCACATGCAGCCTAAGAGGCACAGAGCTGTAAATGACAACTGATTCGTATAGCCTAACCGTTTTTATACATTTCTATATTTGGTTGATTTAATTTTTATGAGACTGTTTTCAGGAGTTTTGGCATGCATAGGCTCTAAATCCATAACTACATGTAAAACCTTTACATGTGGTTTTGTAATTTAGAGAAAAACGGAGACAATTTTGTTCTGATCTCATCTTTTTAAGATCGGGGACCAGTGACCCATACTGCATTGTGAAAGTTGACAATGAAGTTGTGGCCAGGTGCGTATGACCATCATTCATCACACTGGACTATAACACGCTAGAATTGTTATGTAAATGCTTTGACAGTATGTGACAGGCACTGTAGTGAAACACTGAATCCTGATCATTTGTTCTCTGACTGATATGCATTGAGTATGGTTTGTCTTTCAGTGCTGCTACTTGTTTTTAAGTCATAATTATAACATTTACTTCATACAATAGAATCCATTTCGATCAGTGAGATCACTGTCTTTTTATGCTGACTTCTGAGGAGAGAGTTAGCTGTTGTGACTGTTGTTCTCCCCAGTCTTGCAACAGGCAAGCCATGCTGGTGTGTAGGTAACCACGGTAGCGATGATCACAGTATGAGAACCTTAAGCACCATAAACCTGATACAGGACTGGCCTTTAAGACACCCGCAGGTAACCATGGAGAGGGGGCATAAATTATTGCAGGGAGCTCCCGTTCTTGGCAGGGAAAATAATGAAAGCCTGGTACATAGTAGGGGGTGATGTTCAAGCTGAGCACCACTCCACATAACAAGTGTAATCTGTTTGTTTTCTTGATAGACATTATTGTTTGGTGATTCGCCCCCGCCATAAAAAGTTAATGGTTTGTGTCAACCTCCAGATTTGTCACCCCGCAAAAACTAACTGGAATCTATTAGCCTCATAATCTGTATGCCATCCTCTTGAAAGGGGTTTAGGTTGTCAGTTCTTCTTATTCTGATATCACAAGTAATCTGCCCAATGGTTGAAAACCACCATAGTATTCCTTTACTGTGTTCAACACAAAGCCCACTCCTTCACATTAAAATATTCACCATGTGAATATACAAACCACTGGGGTATTGTTGTGAATAGGACATCAGCATCTGTTTGAGGATTAGGTAGGGTAGTCAGGTGGCTGAGCGGTGAGGGGGTCGGGCTAGTAATCCGAAGGTCGCCAGTTCGATTCCCGGTCATGCCAACTGACGTTGTGTCCTTGGGCAAGGCACTTCACCCTACTTGCCTCGGGGGAATGTCCCTGTACTTACTGTATGTCGCTCTGGATAAGAGCGTCTGCTAAATGACTAAATGTAAATGTAGGTGGACCTTCACAACGGTACACATTCCACCCTTCACAGGACAGCTACTGTGTGGAAGAACCTCAACCCTTTCTGGGGTGAAGAGTACACACTCCACCTGCCAATGGGGTTCCACACACTCTCCTTCTACGTCATGGATGAAGATACGATTGGGTAAGACCACCCTCCTCGGTCAGGGTGATTTCACCTGTGAGGTAGAGAACGTGTTTAGGAGCGCAAAGAGACATGTTGAAATGTTTTGTGAGAAAGAAACCGAGCAAGTAAACAAGCATCACGAGGCAGATAAATCAATCTGAGTCTCTCTCTCTCTCTCTCTCTCTCTCCCTCTCTCTCTCTCTCTCTCTCTCTCTCTCTCTCTCTCTCTCTCTTTCTCTCTCTCTCTCTCTCTCTCTCTCTCTCTCTCTCTCTCTCTCTCTCTCTCTCTCTCTCTCTCTCTCTCTCTCTCTCTCTCTCTCTCTCTCTTGCAGCCATGATGATGTCATTGGGAAGATATCTCTCAGCAAAGAGGCCGTCGGATCACAAGCTAAAGGTATGACAGATTACCACCAACATGTATTTTGCAATGTACAAATCACTCCCATATTTCCCATATGTTGATGACTGTACTGTGGGTGGCATATGAAAGGGGGTAAGTCAAGGGTTTGGTTTAGGAGACTAAAAGGTGACCAGACCAGCAGATTCCCATGACCCCTAAGAAATGTTTCTCAGGGCACCGTAGGTCACAGTGATTGAAAAGTTGTTGTTTTAAGTTTTCCCTCATAGTAAATCCCCATGTTTACTTTTCTTTCAGCATGGCTACACTCGAAGATGCTTGTCATGTAGACTGGATTTCATATCCATAAACTCTGCAGTGTTCAAATAATGAACGTAATGCTGACCAAATCTCAGTGGAGGACCAAATCTCACTCCAAGGTTTTTTGAAAAGTTGGCAGCCCTGGCACTGTGATTCACTGCAACACGTTGCCAGTGCCACTGAGTCAACCAGTCCCTCATACGAACATGGGAAACTTCTGCGTTGGTTGAAAAAAAACAAATCTCCTTTCAACCTCCTCGTATCTTTCTGAACTATAAACTTTGCTGTTTCAAGGCTATTTGTGTGTGTCTCCTTCTATGTGAGCAGGCCTGGACAGCTGGATGAACCTGATTAGGGTGGACCCTGATGAGGAGGTCCAGGGGGAGATCCACCTGGGTCTAGAGCTGCTGAAAGATGCCCAGAGGATAGGCCTGCGTTGTCACTTTATAGAGGCCAGGTAAAGGACATCACTGCATTGATTCAACTGTATTGATCGATGCTTTCATGGAGCCGGAGAACTGTCGCAACCACGGAGAGCGTATCTGATTAAGCGAGAGAATGCTTCTCCGCTGAGTGATAGATTGTGGGTTTTGTAATTGAATCAGCACATGTCACAATGCTCGCCAGTCGATGTGTGATTGTTGTGGCCTTGAGTTGTAAAGTAAACAGATGTCCACGCCAGCAGACTGCGCCGAATCGCAGGGAGCGGACTTGGAGGAGCTAAGCTAATTTACGGCGAAAAGTGCCACGGAAAGCCATTAAAGAACGAGAGGCAGAGTGCAGGTTTGCCAAGCGGCCATCGGAAACACTCCTCGTTGCTCTGAGAGCATGGCAGCCTTCCAGCCTAACTGCTTCTGTAGGGTTTGAATCAACAGTGTTCAGACCGTCTTGAAGAGGGCCTCCAACCAGATTTGGCCCGCTCTCAACAATGCCATAAGTTTAGGGGATCCAGGGAGATTTCACTCCTAAGATGCTGAACACAGTCCCACCAGTTATGTTGTGCATTTTGTGAGATAAGAAGACAATGAACCACTTCAAACAATCTTGACTTTGTGGCGTAGCAACTTTCTCTTTCATAGTTTGGATTGAAAACAGTGATCTCGAGAACAGGATTTGAGGCATAATGTCTTTAAGACCACTATGGTAAGGCCTTGTCTGTGCTATGTCACCGTAGCGTGGGTCTCTGTGACAGAACTGGTCCCAGTGGATGGGGGCAGTGACGTCACCATGGCCTGCAGGTCTCCTGCCCACGATGACAGCTCTTTACTGAGTCATTTTCACTGTCTCACCTCACACACTCCCCCATCTGCGGCCTGGTCTGTCCTCCCTCTCACTCCCTGGCTTGGTGCTAATGAGCCTGTCAGTCAGGGAATATTCTCCAGTCTGCTCAAAAAGACTGGCTCGAATTCATCTTCAGTCCGATGGAGAATTGGGGTAAAAGCATGGGAAATAAATTAACTACTTGTGTAAATGTGACTGAGGAAAAAAAAACTGCAGTATAAGATATAGCCAGAGCTTATTTTGGTTCCAAGACATGTCTGGTTTGTGTGTGACCCCACAGAGACCTGGCTCCACGAGATATCTCCGGCACCTCTGACCCCTTTGCCAGAATCCTCTTCAACAACCACAGCGCCGAGACCTCTGTGAGTAGCTCGACACAATGTCGAAAGTGAAACATTCTTACGACGATACATACTCTGCTCATGTGAAGGTTTCGTCTGTGTCTGTTTGTGTTTATGAAGATCATCAAGAAGACCCGGTTCCCACACTGGGGGGAGACGCTGGAGCTGGAGCTGGAAACGGAGGAGCTGACCGAGGGAGGGATGGTCACTCTGGAGGTCTGGGACTGGGACATGGTGGGGAAGAACGACTTCCTTGGCAAGGTGACCACTCTGTTATTTGTTCTTAATCTCTCTCCCCGCGCAAAATGTGTGTCAGCATTGCTTGTCGGACTCACAGGCTCTGAAGTTCTGGTCTCAGTTGGATATTGTTCCCCCCACCCCCACCCCCACCCCCCCAAACAGGTGGAAATCCCTTTTGCGTGTCTGCATAAGACACCTTTGCTGCAGGGTTGGTTTCGCCTGCTGCCCCTGGGAAACCACGACGACGATGCCGGGTAAGGACAATGCGTCGACGTGTTTGTGTCTGAAAGACATAGAAAAGAAACAACACAAAGAAAGGGAAAATTGAAGAAAAGGACAAAAGACCTCCTCTTCCTTCTCCTCCTTTCCCTTCTTTCTTGCCTGAGGGGGTTGCAAACCTTCATCTGTTCTCCCACTCCAGAGCTGCACAGTTTAGCAAGGCTTGAACTTACAGCGCAGCCGCACAAACTGATTAGTTAGAAGCCGTGATAGCAGCCCTGGCTCTGTGTGGATGAGGATCTGTACACAGAGGTTCATTAGCGAGTGACTCATAGCTTCAGGATGGTGTTTATGTAGGAGATGAGGCTATACAGTCAGAGAGGAGCTCAGATGTCTGCAATATGGCCGGGGGGGGGGGGGGGGGGGGGGGGGGAGCGCAACGACAGCGTGGGCTTGGCTCACATCACACTCAACGTGTCTCTGTGTGGTGTGGAGCTACTCTGGCCCCATGCAGTGAGGGCACAGCACCGAGAGGGCCAAACGTCAAGCCCTCGACACAAGCACTGGGGCCTGTACCTGACCTGTGTGTGTGTGTGTGTGTGTGTACCTGACCTGTGTGTGTGTACGTGTGTTTGTGTGTGTCTGTGTGTCTGTGTGTGTGTGTGTCCACGACTCAGAGGCAAGCTGGGAGCTCTGCGTCTGAAGGTTCGCCTAGTGGAGGACCGGATCCTGCCCTCCCTGTACTACCAGCCTCTGCTGGACCTGCTGGTAGAGTCAGTGATCTCCCCTGCGGAGGTAAGCGGGTATCCCTGCTCCGGGATGCACTAAAGCTGAGAGAGGTGGTGTGGATCTGCTGTCATGTCTTGTATGTGTTTGAATCCTACTTGGAAGACCAGCACAAAACTGCCCACTCAATGTCTCCTACACAAGCTGCACTGTGCTTCTGAGTCTAATGGTTATTGTTGATCTGTCGTTCGTTAAATGGCAAAGTATGATTCGACTGACACTACATGAAAATTCATTTCTAAGCATTGTGGTAGGGCTGTTGTGTTTCTTAGAATGTGCGCCCTCAGGATCAGACTTCCCGTGTTCACTTCCTGTGTCTGCTTCACATCGCTGCTCCCTGTTTCCTCTTCACCTGTTTTCTGCCACACGTCTGCAGGTGGAGGACCACAGTCCTCTGACCATGCTGGAGGAAGTGACCACGGTGGAGAGCAGGCAGGATGTGGCCATGACTCTGGTGAAGATCTACCTGGGCCAGGGGCTGGTGGTGCCCTTCCTGGACTACCTCAACACTCGCGAGGTCAACCACACCTGTAAGACATGCTGACTAAGACAGTTACAGTGTACGGCTAAGCAAAGCTAAGAAAAAGGCTTGCGTTGCTTTAGAAAAGGAAGTCTTTTTTTAGTGGTCTAGATGAGACTGGATAATTGTCACTGAAACTCTTTGAAACGCTTGTATGCACACGGACGCACACCCACACACACACTCGCACACACACAGCTTGTGTGTTAGTCAGAGTGAAGGAGAGCGCTGAGAGATCACCTGCTGCAGCTCCCCAGTGCTCCTCAGAGGCTTCAGCTAAGCGTTGCTGGTATTTAACTCTGACTTGACGCTTGTTTTCTAAAGGCTGCCGTCCTTGCCTGTGTGGGTGCCGACCGCCCTCAGGCACTATATTTATCCGACGTCCGCCAATTATTCACTCTACCAGTCATTTCACAAGTTCTGTGTTCATAAATTATGTTTTGGTACCCCCCCCCCTTCCCCCCCCCACCCCCACCACCACCCCCTCCCCGAACTAATTCATAGGTAGTTCTGTTGTCTGCGGTGTTTGTTCGTGTGGTTTGAGATAACAAGCAAAGTGCCTAAGTTTCCATAGCAACTCCACACGATCCAAACAGGAGCTGGTTGATCACAAGATCAAAATAGACACTGGGGAGCAGCAAGGCATTAAAGCAGGCCACACAGACCAAGTAGAAACACAAGACAGAGCTACAGTTGACAGTGTTCAGAAGACACTTTGACTTATGTAGTGTTTGTCCTTTACTGTATTCATGGTTTTAGTCCCCTAGTCCCTTCATGAATCCACTCACAGTCGACAACCCCAACAAGAAGGTCATATCGCCATGGTTATATCAGTGTTTTCCCATAAAAGGATTACGGTAGCTGGGTTGGACACAGGGTCACAGAAGAACAGCATAGTGTCAGTTAAAAACGAACATTAGTTATTGGAATACTAACATTAGTACTGACATACTGCTGCCCTGGTTCACCTGCTGTCTCTCCTCTCTCTTGGTGAAGACGTGTAACGTTCTTTAAAACGTTCTTTTTCACCTCATCTTTCACCGCCTCCTTTCAGCGGATCCAAACACCCTGTTTCGTTCCAACTCCCTGGCATCCAAAGCCATGGAGCAGTTTATGAAGGTAACCCGCCGTTTCCCTGAGTGTATTCGCATGCTCTCCTCTTCCACTGGAAGCATCGCAGACGACAGCTCGCTGTGCTCCTTGCAGGCGGTGGGGATGCTGTACCTGCACGAGGTGTTGAAGCCCATCATCAACCGTATCTTCGACGACAAGAAGTACATCGAACTGGACCCGTGTAAGATCGACCTAAACAGAACCAGGTAGATTAACTATGGTTGTCAAAAAAATCGATAATATTACGTTTCCCAGCATACATTGTCTCCTGAATCCCTCCTCTCAGGTCATTTACCACAGCTTAACCACAACCATGCCTCCCTAGGGATCAAATGTGCATCATAAGACAACCCAGTCATCAAAGAGAACACTAATGAGACCATTCTAGAAGACTTTACACTGCAGTTTTGTGTGAGTCAGAGAGACGACATCAACACCAAGAGATGAAAAAGAAACGTAAAAATGGGGGAGAAGATTGTTGCTTGGCAACTAGAGAAACCCCCTGGGACGTCTATATGTGACATGGAGATATTTCTAGGATCCGGCCCCCTCAACTGTGTCTGTGCCTGCCTAGACTTGACCTGTTATCTGGCTGATCGCACGTCTCCCTAGACCACACCTGCCGATCGCCGCACCACCAACGCATGTCAAAGGATTCATCGAATATATGTCTGGTGACACGGCATGTCGTTGCATTGAGCCACCCAGAAAAGGAGCATTGCAGTGCTTAAGATTCTCCAGTATTCTTACACATCGCCTCCAGGAGCCTGAAACCCACAATCCCAAGGGGGAATTCTTAGCTTTGTTCAAAGATCCGAGGGCCTCCTACATGTTCACAATGATGAGATACTCTTCTCCTTTTGTTTCTCCTTAAGGCGGATCTCCTTCAAAGGGGCGGTGTCGGAGGCGGAGGTGCGCGAGAGCAGTGTGGAGATGCTGCAGGGCTACCTGGCCAACATCGTCGAGTCCATCGTCAGCTCTGTGGCTCAGTGTCCCCCGGTCATGAGGGTGGCCTTCAAGCAGCTCCACAAGAGGGTGGAGGAGCAGTTCCCCGAGCCGCGGAACGAGGTGAGCCTCCCCCACAGTCAGACGGGCACAGATGAGTGCTGGAGGAACGGTTTCATAATCACAATCAGCGCTGCAGAATCAGCGGGTTGATTGCTTCTCTGTCTCACGCTGTCTTTGTGTTCCCCCTCTCCTTCAGGATGTGAAATATCTGGCCATCAGCGGCTTCTTCTTCCTGCGTTTCTTTGCCCCCGCCATTCTCACGCCCAAACTCTTCCACCTGAGGGACCAACACGCGGACACTCGCACTAGCAGGACACTGTTACTGTTGGCCAAGGTACGCACACACACACACGCCGACACACACAAGTTTCTGTGTTTGTGACCAGGGAGGGTGTGTGTGCATGTGTGTGTGTGCATACCCTGTTTTTTACCGGTCTGTGTAAGGACACATGGTTCAACAGCCAGTAATCCAGCTTTGTGGAGCTGACTGTTGCTGTCCATGGTGCTGAAGTCCTGTTGCCATGGGTCCTTCACAGAGAACAGCCTATTTTTACCTCTGGTGCCCGTGCGCATGGCCAGGCTGTGGTTCAAAGCAGAGCATCACAGGGGATCCTCTGCACCCAGGTCCAGGTGTGGGCAGGACAAAGAGGGAGCTAGCCTGCCGCGGGGGCCTGTTTGAGCTCACACAGAGGGACAGAGAGAGAGAGAGAGACAGACAGAGAGAGAAAGAAAGAGAGATAGAGATAGAGACAGAGAGCAAGAGAGCGCTCGTGACTGACAGTCTGAGCGTCCAGATACCGAAAGCGCGCGCGGAAATGAATTATACCTTCATTTACCGTGAGGTTAAGCACCTGTCAGTGCAGGGAATGGGGTCTGTGTTGTGTCAGGAACTCGTGTGCACAGAGAGAGCGTGAACGTGCCTGTGCATGTCTGTCAGGCTGTGCAGAGTGTGGGGAACCTGGGCATCCAGCTGGGTCATGGCAAGGAGCAGTGGATGGCACCCCTCCATCCCATCATCCTTTGCAGCGTGGCCTCGGTGAAAGACTTCCTGGACAAGCTCATCGACATCGACCACGACAGCGGTAAGAGGGAATCTTGGTCATCTTGTGTTTATTCTCAAGACCCCTGTTGAAAGCAAGCTAACAGTGACCATTGATACCAGTGATACCCCCCTCTTTATCAGTCTACCTACTGGTGCTAAACAGTGCAGCTTGGCTGGGCTCCTAACTATCCAGGTGCTAACCAGGTGCCAGTGAGGCAGGTCCCAGTCATTACTGGAATCAGTTGGAACAATGGCCTTCTGGTGAAATATTCATAGCCAGCTGGGAGCCGATAGTGGGGGCTACGGGTAGAGCGGAGTTGGCTGGCCGTTGGAGTGTGGAGTCCCCTGCCACCCCCTTCCCGTCACACCCATCACCCACTATGTCCTATCGTCACGTGTCACCTGGCCTGTTGTTGCCATACATATTATCCCTCTGACATATCAGGTTCTAATCTCCATATGTCATCTCACCGACTGGTTCCCCCACTCAAAGGCCAGTTTGACATTTAATGCTCTTCAGAGGGATTTGCACGCAGCATTGGACTCCATGTTCCATCGGTGTGTAGGTGGTCAGAACATGATCAGGGGGATAAGACACCCAGGCACAGCCCACTGTGAGAGGGGGACGTGAGGAGGACATAGTAAAACGGCTCCACGACCAAGTTTACTCCCGACAACAACACCGTTATGGCTCCACCTTGTGTTCACACGAACGAAAAGGACACTTCCCCCCCCCCATGCGTTTGCCTGATCGTCCTCGGGGGGGGGGGGGAGTGGACCCCCTTTGTTTTCCTTCTCTCTCGTCCTTCTCCGCAGTGTCCGAGGCTCCCCAGAGAGCCGTGTTCCTGCCCTCGGTCACGGTGAAGGAGGGCTTCCTGCAGAAGCACAAGGCCGAGGGCCCTCAGCTCCTCTCTCGCTTCGCCTTCAAGAAGCGCTACTTCTGGCTGACCAGCGAGACCCTGTCCTACGCCAAGACTCCCGACTGGCAGGTGGGGACTCGTGACGATTCCTTCCCGCCCTGGTGTCACAGAGAGAGACCGACGTGACGAGCTTAGAGCTCTGCATCCCCCTGACTGGGACTCATTATTAGCAGGCGTTATGCGCTCTGATGAAGAACTGGTTCCTGCGCTGCCTTCAAAGAGTGTTTGATCGTCATCCTGCCTCGTGAAAAGAGGAAGCATTTTAATCATCTCTCAGTCTAATTTATTTGTATTTCACACCATGTGAAAACATCATTAGAGGAGAGGTTATTATCATGTGATGCTAGTCCAGATAATAAGCGTGAGAGAGAGAGAGACAGAGGGAGACAGACAGAGAGACAAAGAGAGAGAAAGAGGGAGAGAGAGTATAGCCTCAGGAAATTAATTGCCACCACCAGGTCCCAGAGCCCAGAGGTAGACAGAGAGAGAGAGACAGTGAGAGAGACAGTGAGAGAGAGACAGAGAGAGAGACACACAGAGAGAGAGGGAGAGAGAGAGAGACAGAGAGAGAGAGAGAGAGAGAGAGAGAGAGAGAGAGAGAGAGAGAGAGAGAGAGAGAGGGGGGATCGAGAGAGGGAGATGAGGAAGGGAGCCAAGGCGGTGAGAGGCTGTCTCTTTGAGCTGGCTCCTTCCTTTGTGTTCTAGGAATAAAGGCCAGGTTAATTGAAAGCAGTGGATATTCATGCTAACATTGCAAATCAGACAGTGGACAATATCCCTGGCCCTCCTCGCCCCTCTCGCTGTGCGTCAGCTCCACGGGCCGAACGGGCCTCCGACAGAAGAGGCTGATTTACACATTAAAGCAGCTTTGCCACCATGTTTCCTCCACCTGCCCTCATGCTTCTCCTCAGCTCCTCTCTCAGGCCTGTCCTTTGCACAAACACTGTCGCACATCAGCATTGGTGCTGTGCTCCTTAAGATTTCAGACAACAGGAGAGATGTGATGACGTTGGCGTTTCCGGAAAGGAGACACTACACCAAATCACTCTCCAGTTTTCAGAAATCCTAATGGAGCATTGCGAGGCGATGGAGAATTGAGCCGTGCTGCGTGTGTTGCAGGTGCGCTCCTCCATCCCCATCCAGCGCGTGGTTGCCGTGGAGAGGGTGGACGAGAACGCCTTCCAGCAGCAGAACGTGATGCAGGTCGTCACCCAGGACAACGACGCCCAGCTGCACCCCATGTACATCCAGTGCAAGGTACAGTCGCTGACCACGCCCCGAGCACAAAGGCACCGCACAGTCACGGACAGTACTTCCCCGTCGTCAGAAACCCCGTTTCGGGCCTGCGGCGGTCGTTCCCTTCTCTGACCTGTTGTTTTTTGCGCGCAGAACGTGAATGAGCTGAACCAGTGGCTGTCGGCCATCAGGAAGGCCAGCATCTACAACGAGCGCATGCTACCCTCCTTCCACCCGGGGGCGCACCGCAGCGGCAAGTGGACCTGCTGCCTCCAGACGGACCGGGCCGGTAACTTCCTGCTCTCCTCCTGGTCTCACCCAATCACATGCCTCCACAGACCGCACAGCTCACACCTGTATGTGTCTAAAAGCACACACCTGTAAACAGTAGTCTACCTGCCACAGCCGTGGCCTCCTTCCAACCTCGCCTCTCCTCGTGGCCCAGCTTTAGGTTGCAGTCGCACCCACTCTGCGGTGACTCTGGGGGACTGGAGCGACCCTCTGGACCCTGACGCGGAGGCCCAGACCATCTACAAACAGCTGCTGCAGGGCCGAGACAAGCTCAGGTCAGTTGGTTCCTTCCTGGGTGGGAGGCTGTGATAAACAACCGTTGACACGCCGCAGTTCTTTCAACAGCCACAAGGGGTCTACATTGCAGCACGGTCCAAGAGGATACTGCTGATTCTGCTTCGTAAACAGAACGTTGACTGTCAACACTTGCTCAATACACACCATTTAGTTGATCATGTTTATACAAAACAATAATGAATCATCTTAGCTGATAGCAAGTCAGTAATTTATTTGATAGTGATGTACATGTTGCTGTGATTTCAGAAAACAGTACCTTGAGATCCCGGCCAGCCAAGCCCCCCTAGAGGAGGATGGAGCAGAGTGCAGTGGGCAGGTCCTCAGGCCCAGCCAGGCCGCTGCTGCCAGGCTGCTGGGGGTGATCCTGGATCTGGAGCAGGCCCACACCACCTTCCAGCGCCGGGAGAAGGAGGAGGACTCTAGCCTAATCCTGACCCCCTGAAGCGGGGATGCCCCAGGAGCCAGCCTTGGGGGGGATAGAGCCTGGGCACCATCCCACCCCAGCCTCAGGGGAGGTCAGGTAAAGGACTCCTGTACTGGAGAGTAAAGGGACCGCAGAAGGCCCCCTGGACTGCTCCACCCCTGCCATGGTTTCAGCATGAATGACCTCCGCCAGAGATGAATTCTTTATGAACGTTGGACAATGGCTACACGCCCTAACAATGCCACTCTTTGACTGGGGTTTTTCACAGTCGCCCCCCTTCCCCCCCCCCCCCCCCCCACACACACACACACACAGACACACACACACACACAGTGTCAGAAATTACGCCCTAACATAGCAAAGGCTAGTTTTGGCAGTTGGAACTTTGACTAGTCAGGGCGCAAAGTGAGCCTGACGCAGGGACAGATTGTGGTTGAGGAGGTTTCGTGTCATCCCCGGGATGCTATGTAATGCATGCCCTGCATCAATCATTGTGAAATGTGAAAAAGCTTTTGGTATTCTCAAGTGTTGTACAGGACCTTATTGGAGGATGATTATGCAATCTGCTTTTAGTGCACTCTACCTGAATGTATGCTATTTTGAAATTGCTTTTATCGATATTTTCTACTCATCTAATTTTATATATATGTATTCGCCACAACAGCAAAAATGTAGCAAGGAGATTATCAGAGGTTTGATATAATTTTCACAGTGGTATAGCCTCTGAAAAGCGTAAGTAAATGCTTTTAAAAAAGTGGCTGACATTCCATTATATGATGCCTCTACTTAAGGCTTGTATTTATTAGGGGAAAAAAATTGTTGCTGTTGTTGCCATGGGCACCTGAGATTTGAGAGCATTTGACAAAGCTTCTGTTCGGTGCTACTGCTCTGTTGACTGTTGTGAAGTGGGAAATATTAAGAGAGATATCTGTGACTTTGCAGCAATGTAATATTTTTAGGTAATGTCATGTTCAGTAAGCATTTGCTCTCAGGTTTGTATCTGAAATTGTTGAGACATCAGCATTTGACTGAGATGTAATTGCTGCCATTATTTTATTCATTGTACTTTGTGCAGTAAAAGGAAATAATACATGTATTGAGAATATCCATGATTATTAACACCAGCTAGCTGTTGTTTTAGTTGCTTTTTAAAATTTTGAAATGGCAACATTTGATTTATTGACTCCTTCCCTCCAGTATCTAACTATTATTGGTGGAATGTTTAGAGCTGTATTAGATGAACATCAGCCCCATTGGGTGAGGACTGATTTGTGAGCTCAGTGCTTTGGGATGTGCCATTGCTATTGCCTAGACGATGAGGGAGAAGTTGCCAAAATGCCTTTTCTGCCATGTCAAACCCTTCTCTTCTCAAGTCTACAGGATACATATTTTATAGTTGACGTGATGTTTTACAAGATGTTTCTTAGAACATACTGTATTTAAAAATATATACTTTTTCTGTGTGGAATGACGCTTTAATGAACTTAGAGTTGTAATAGAAATGTAAAGATGTAACAAGTTATTATATTCAAATGTGTTTCCAACAGTGCGTTTTTTTGCCTTTACTTTTCATTTTGTTTCAGCGTATTGTTTACCTCAGCTGCAATCGACAAACAAACAATCCTGTCAAATTAGCATACTAAGTCTAAACAAGGCATACCCAAAGTAAATTGAAAGCATGTTCTTGAACAATTTGGAGTACATGAGTGCTTGTGGTCTCTTTTGAAAGGTGACACTCCGAAGTTAGGGTTGATTGGGGGGCTTCTTCTTCTGACAAGGTACTGGATGGCTGTTGAAGGCTTTGGACAGGACAGGATAGCTCCTATTGGGTCAAATGAGGTGTCAATCCAAAGGTCAGAGTGCAGTGGACATTTTGAGACCGAGACGTCAGGGATGTTTACATCTGAACTTAAGTTAGAACATAGTTTACATGGAGGACTACAGCGCAAAAGGCCACCACTTTAGAATGATGCAACAAGAGTCCTTTTGGTCTATATATTTGACTTGATTGGATCGTTTGGACCTTTGGAAACTGGACAACGGTGTAACTGGGTGAGTTGTCTCTGTTTTCTTTCGGTTTGTTGACATGTTGGTGGTCGGAAAAGACATTGATTGTACCTGCTGTTGCGACTCGATCTTGAAACGGTTTATATAAATAGAATCACAAGGATCATAGCTTTCCACTGATGGCATGTGTACCAATTAAAAAATATATTTTGTGCATTTCATAGTTTAGTACTTAACAATTCAACAGCCTGCCAGCGGGCGGTGGAACTAAGAGGTAAATGACTATCTGAAGCAAAATTGATTGTTGATTGTGACCTTGTTATTTCATGAAAGAAAGCTGTAATTTTGAAAATGAGCCTCTATTTTGTATTGCTGGCAGAAACTGACTGCATGTTCAGAGTGGATTGTTCCAGAATCAATATCACTGTGAACCTTATTGAACTCTAAACACCTGTGTCATTTTGCTTTTGCTTTTGTGTTCATGATTAGACGATGGATAAACTATTCAGCTCAGGCAGCCAGACAAGGGATACAGTAACTGGAGTTAAAGAGTCAGTTGAGGATCATTCCCTCCTATTTCAGTCCATCTCCATGAAAGACTGGAGGTGAATTGGAAGCCCTGGCTGTGTGTGGTCACAGACGACTTATTCAAAAGACTTGGGATCTCATTATAGTCGTGCCACATTCCACTAGCCTCCTCTGAGTTTCCCTCTCGCCACTGAAAACTAATCTGAGCTCCATGAACAAACCTGAACATCCCTTAGGACTCCGACCAGATAAATCATGTTAAATATGATCCATTCAGAGTGTCCCTGAGAGGCATGGGTTCGTTCCTTTGATATTAGACGAATATTTAAGAAAACGAGTCAAATGTGTTGCGCAGCAGTTTTACTTCCTAACCTTATTAAAATGCTAATGAGACGCACCTGCCTCGGGGGCGGCGGAGACTCCCTCATTAACGCCGTCATTAGCGACGGAGGTGGGCGATGAGGAGAGGAGCGCTTGAGGAGGGGGAGGGGGGAGGGGCAGCCCCGTGACAGACTCTTCACGACAGGCCCCCGATCTGACCCTCTCTCTGGGCCTCGAGAGGAAGGCTGGAGGCCTCGTGTTAGTATGCAGCGCGGCCGCTTGAGAGCAGACCATACCCCCCCATCTCTCCTCACACGGCACCGACATTCAGCAGCCACCGACAGAAAATGACCATAAAGCAAATTTACTGCCGGTGAAAACGGTTTCGGCCGCTCTCCACAGCTCCTGCAAAGCTCGTTTATATCCACGTAACGAGACTCGGGGTGCAGGGATGGTTCAGGATAGGGAGGGCTGGAGGAGCTTGAAGAAGGGCATTGTGGGTAAAGTAAGAAAGGAGAGGAGGAAGAGATACAAGGTCAAACAGACACCCAGTTAAGGGCACATTTATTGTTCACAGGAAACACACAAACATGCAACAAGGTCATCACAATTCAATAAAGACTGATAGATTAAGAAGCCCTTTATAGTTTTAACAATATCTCTCCATATCCTTTCCTTTAGTTTTTAATCTGTTTGCCTCCATTTCTCTTTGTGATTTTTTTTAAAAAGAGCAATATGTATGCTTATGAAGAGAAAATGGACGTTTAAAATGGCCACATGACTTGACACGTTTGCCAGTGGAAAGAATCGCAGTTAAAATGTAAAAGATAGCATGTATTCAAAGAACGAAACTTGAGGAGATGGAAAAGCAGCCAAGCGCTGTCTCACTCTCATCCCTCTAATCCAACTTCTCTCCATCAGGAGAGAAAACATGTCCACAGTGACAGTGAAACCAGGAAACACCTTGATGCCATTCCTATTGACTCAATAACATAGCCACACACCACGTTTTGCATTTTGCATTGTCAGCAGTATTGTTTACAGCACAGGTAGACATCTTGCTAAATATGGACTTCATTGAAGATGTTATTGTGTCGTTAGTGAATGAAAGTCTAAATCTCTCAAGCAGTCATTTTTGCAAAATAGACAAATGGTCCCAATGAGACACAAACGCATCCTCAAACTAAACATAAACACAGAAAATGTTGGAACAGAGTATACAAATTAGTTTAATATGTGGTGTAGCTTACAAGCATTACTGTTAAGTTTGTTTTGTACGTGAAAAGACAACTTGCAACTTTACAAGTCAATCTACCTCATGTCCCTCAGCTTAAAAAAATACAGTGTGTAAAATATGGAAAGTATTGTTTTCTTGATTATCATAATATATCAATGTTATGTGAATGTTTGGTCGAACCCAAACAGAATAGACACCCAAAATATGTCTTCTGTAGATAAAGCCGATGGATTCGTGTTCCCCCCTTGGTCATGACTGTGAGGTAGACACCTCACGCAAAACTACACACCGACACTCACATCCCCAATGGACCTTTCTTGCTACACACAAGTATCTATTAGTTTACTCTGATATATAATTGCATAAACTCCAGTCCTCTTCTTTTTTCTCCAAAAAACAGACAGCAACACCTTGTGTCCTTCTGAAACTCTCCTGAAAGTACACACCTGAAAAGCCAAGATGGTTTGCATCCTGAAGTATTCTATTCCTATCACTGACACACAACATTTCGAATACGTAAGACATGGGGGGGAAAAAGATTGATCAAGCAAGCTGTATCTGTACAACTCAATTCAATATGCCTCACTTAAAATGGAGAAAATATCCCTGATAAAGACTGGAAGCATTTCTTTCCTAAATTCCCATTCAAGAGAGTGACGACAAAAAGCTTGAAAAGAGAAAGTAAACATTCAAATGGAGCAGGCTGAGTTACCTTTGTTTGACTCTCACAAGCTTAGAATAGGACAGAAACAAATGGTGGTTTTCCCCCTTCAGGTTCCCGGGGTCTCTACATGGGGATTGGCCAAAATCATGCTGTTAAATGCCCCCCAGCCAATGAAAAAGAGACACTCACCGTACTTACTGGAATCCCTTTCAGGGGGTCAACTACACAAGTTCTACATCAAGGTAACAACACCTGCAACAATGAGACTACTGGTAATATAAGAACTTCATAACATGGCATACATATTTCAACAGTCCCTGACATCCTGGCAAATTCTTCTTTGCCAGATTTTATGTATTTCATGTTTATCATGTGCCTGTGTTTATAGATATGTGGGCAAGTAGAGTGTGTGTTTATATTTTCCTTATATAGAAGAGTATAAAAATAAATTAAACTTACACCATATGACTCAAAATGAGCTTAAATTTAAAGGTTTCTCACATCTGCAAATGTGGATATAGTATATTTTAAAGCGGTACAAGACAGTTTATAAACATCAACATAAAAAACAGCAGATATTGTAGCCAATACAGTTAAAGACATCTTCCTAAAATGAAAGGATTGATTAAAGAAAACTGCTGCCTCAAAGTGCTACGGAAGACCAGGATTCAGTCCAAAGTTTTCAAAAGCATCCGAAAGATCGATCTCACAGGGGTGGGCAGCTTTTCAACAAACTTCCACACCAACCCCTTCAGGATTACCAGCAACACCTCCGCCCACGAAAATGTACAATATCCGGAGAAGAGAATTAAGCTGCATCACAAACTGTACACGACACAGGACAAGCAACGTCGTAAGATATACCGTCCAACCAGGACCATCGGAAACGGGTAAGCTAACGAGCCTCTGGTCTGATCGGATCCTGTGGGAGGAGAGAGCAGAAAGGAGCCACTGTTCCCAGAGCAACATCATCAGCATCCTGTACTTTGTCAACAACAAACCCAGCTCTCTCAGGCCAGCAAGCTGCTGCTTGGCTGAGGAGGGACAGGCAAGGACTCGTACCTCAAAATCACACCTAGCGCCCTTCAGTGAGGGGGGGGAGGACTGGGATGGCCCTTGAGCAGAGGGTCGCAGCACCAGAGGTGCTCGACAGGGCCGTGCCCGCCTGCTCCAGCCTGCCCAGGGCTCGTAGATCAGAGGACTGTACGCGAGGGCAACTCTGTCCATGATGGATCTCTTAGGAGACGCTTGCTCTCAAAGGAGGATGTGGACGCTCAACTGAGAAACATGTTTGGTTTCTCCGCTCAAGGACTAAGGCAGAGCTTGTTAACGCTACAGCGGGGGCACACGCACACACACACACACGTGTAGGGAGTGTGATGGATCATGCCAGCGTCCCAGCCTCCTCCACAGGGAGGTTAATAAGGCAGGCTTTATTCAGAGAGGTCAGCATCATCAGTGTGTCAACAAAACAAATGGGTTTCACCTTGCAGTGTTACGAGTCCTGTCTGCTTGCCTCAGCTTTAACACTCTCCCGAAGTTTTTAACAAGCATCTGACTGGCCGGTGAGACGCTTGCTTAACCTATTTCACGCCCGCTTTGAACGATACTCTTCAAGGTACCCCATGAAAATAAACGTTTAGGGCAAGACACCATATCTCATCTGTATCTCTCAGTCAGGATCATGCAGTTGAAGCCTTGGTTTGACAGCCTGGCTGAATGCCAGCTGTCTGCTTGCTTTGGGGAGAGCCAATCAGAGGTGCTTGTTCGCTCCTCAGGGTCGCCTTAGAAGTACAGCATGTTGGGATGTATTAAATCATGCCAAAAGGCCTCTCCTTTAAAAAAAGAAAAACACAACCAAATCCTTGAACAACCACAACAAAGACCTGGTTTGGATTGGTGTGAATTTGAGAATCTAAACTCGGCAAAAGCCAACCATTTAAAATTTAAATACTTTCTGCATATTGACAATTTCCTGAAGTTTTCTAAACAATGACCAACCACAAAATACAACACAATTTCTTAATCTTTTAGATGAACATTCCATAAACTAAACTTTGATACGGTTTCAGGATCCCAAACCAACTGTCTTAAAAATGGCAGATACGCGGTCAACATTCAAATCCAACATTTAGGTCAACATGTCACTCCAAAACATGTGACTGTCAAATACATTTCAAAAAGCATTCTCAAATACATCTCCTTCATTGTCCTACGCTCCTCATCAAATCCCATCTCAACACATTTCAACTAAATCTATTTTTTCTATATATACCTTTATCCTATTAGATTGAAAATTTGGCAAGAATAAACCTCCTCAAGGCATGGACAAAGAGACAGCAGTTGACCAGTGTTACCATATTTGGGTATATGCAAAAACAGTGTTACTGAACCATGACAATGATCACAACCGTGTCACTGGCTGTTTTTCTTTTGGTCGTATGCCTACACATCTGTTTGGTTTGAGTGTTTGGGAGTTACAGACAGTTCCCTGTTGGATGACGACCCATCATGCAGACGGCCAGCCCCTTGCTGGGAGGGAGAAGGGGGTTATGGGTAAGGATGCTCCTCTGGGGTGACTCTCCCCACGCCACCCCTCAGTCCTTCAGGTTGTCCTCTCCCACGCCCTGAGCGGAGAGCTCCGTCAGAACGTTGTCCAGGTACTTGGGGTCGGGGTAGCCGTGGCCTGTCAGGTTGGAGCCGAACTCGGTTTTGTGGTGGATCTCGTTCCACACCACCGTGTCTGACTCTCCCGTGGTGCTGGACGTGCCGATGGTGAAGATGAGGCGGCGGTCCCACGCCCTGATCAGGAGCTTCAGGACCTGGTGGGGAGGGAGGGAGGGGGGGGGGAGGAGGGGGAGGGAGGAGGGGAGAGTGAGAGGGAGGGGGGATGAGGGGAGAGTGAGAGGGACGGGTGGCGGAGGGATGAGGGGAGAGTGAGAGGGACGGGGGAAAGGGGTTGGGGGGGAAGGCAGGAGGGAGGAGGGGGTGGGAGAAGGGAAGAGTGAGAGGGAGGGGGAAGGGGGGGAGGGGAGAGTGAGAGCGGTTAGTCATAATCCCGGTTACCTTTCATGTTCGATACATCCAAGTTTGTCTACATTTCACACGCAGACATTTCAGAAGAACGTTTTGGGATTCGACACTTTATTTCACGGAAAATTCGACCAAACAGGTCCAAAAGTAAACACAATCGAAAACTACAATCAGTCTGAACCATTCGTCAAACCGTTTTGGATCGATTGAGTACTTCAGTGGGAATTCCTCATAAATGTCCTTGATTAATATGTTCTTGACTAATCAGAGTAGTGTATCCTAGTCAAAGCGTCCCACATCGATCTTACCTTCCGGCCTTTGTCGTTGTCGGGAAGGTAGCAGTGGCGTGGAAAACCCCGGGCGCTGAACTTCTTCCCTGGGCTGGGGTGCTCGGTGGTCTGAGGAAGAATGGCACACAAACCAAAACACAGTCACAACGCTTCTCTTTCTGTTTCAGTTTGATGGTTGGGAGGGGAGCACTCAAATGTCAACAGCTCCCTACGGACCAGTCCGATTGTTCTGGACTGTGACGTTCTCTCTGTCAAGTATTTATTTGGAGGTTAAGTGCTTCACCGCTCAGCATTCTTTTCTTCTATTTAATCAAATGAGAAACTGAACCTGAATATGCCTGGAGCTATATCAGTTAGATATATTCACTTTTCGAAGCCGAGAGAATTCATGTTTACAGAGAGAACAAGGTAAAGAGAAAGGGAGAGAGTGAAAGAGGGAGGAATAGAGAGAGAGAGAGAGAGAGAGAGAGAGAGAGAGTATGCGGGCTAGGACCCACTGACTGCTCTATGACATGCTGTGCTGCAGCATGGAGTGGACAGACAGAGCCAGCTACTCTCCCCAGGGAGACCTGCTCTGTTCCTCTGGTGTAAAGGTCAGTTTATTGACTCTATTAAAGCTCAGCTCTGCAGTCAAGATGAAATATGCAGCCCTCTCCTGTCTCCTGCCCCCGTCTCCTGCCCCCGTCTCCTGCCCCCGCCTCCTGCCTGCTTGCCTGCCCAGCCCCCCCTCTCCTCTGACACCCACCCCCGCCCCCTTCCCCTGCAAGGAGCTCAAACGTTCTGTAGTTCTGAGTGTGCAGCGCTGTTTTAGAGCCCTCCAGGGGCCTCGGCGACACAAAGCCCTCATCATCAACAACTCTCTCCAGCCAGAGCGTGGCAGGTGGACGTGTCTGACCCTGCGCCACGGCCGGGGGGGGGGGGGGGGGGGGGGGTGCTCATGGGGGCTGCGAAGCGAGGCGGCGCAGACCTGGATGCCAGCAGGAATGTCGTAGACAATGCGGATGGTCGTGGCCTCTGGGTAGCCGGGCAGGCAGTGGGGGATGACGTGGTACTCCATCTTCCCAGGGGGTTGGGTGCCCGTCTTCTCCCCGTAGATGGCCTTACACGTGGGGCACTGCAGGCTGCCGTCCTGGGTGGATGCACACGGAACATCAGTTTAGAATAGCTCTTTGGAGGTTTTTTATCAGGATTCTAATCTGTTAGGTGGCTCGTGTTCTTTGTCACACTTTAAGACTAGAATATTTATAGTTAATATCTGTATTACAAAAGTCTATTTACTAATCTTAAATTGACTCATGACAAAATCCTATTTATGACAAATGATGAGCTAAAACTAAAGTAGGACCCTCCTAGCAATGAACTCATTCCGCAACTAATCTTGCATAATCCAGTCCCAATCCCATCAGATATTCTGGATGAATAGGATGTATAGTTCCGATCTAACAAGCTGCTATTATATCACGGCTCTATAACAAGCTCTGGCATGCACGCGCGTCCTCACCTTATTGCCATTGTTGTACATGGCCACCAGGCACAGCAGATGGTACATGTGGGCACACTTGCCAAGCTTGCCCACCAGCTCTGGCTTGATGCCTTTGTGCTGCAGGACCCCCTCATACCCAGATGACATCACCAGCCTCTCCATGCAGATGGTACAGTCCTAGGGGAGGTGGGGAGGGAGGGGGAGGGGGGGAGGGGGCATACATACGAGAACATGATTCCATATTATTATTGTTCCTACCGCACGCAGATCGTGTGTGCCTGTGTGTGTGTGTCTGTGTGTGTCTGTGTGTCTGTGTGTGTGTGTGTGTGTGTCTGTGCACCCTTTTTTCGTACCTCATCTGGGACTACTTTTATCTTCTCCGTGTATCTCCGCACCACCTCCTCAGGGTTTTTTCCTTGGAATCAAAACACGACGTTGAAGAGAGGGGGATCAAACGCAACGCATGCACACACACATGCACACACATGCACACACACACGCACACACACACGCACACACACATGCACCCGCACACACCAGTAATATTCATGAGGATACGGGGAAACAGTTAATATATGCACACGGTTCTTACGCAATAAAAAAAAATAGGGAGAAAAGGCCGAATCTCTTTTTTTCCCCTCAACACTCCAGTACAAAATCCCCATCTGCAAATGTATCCCGTTGCGGTGCACCTCATTAGAGGGGCTAAGATAATCACAACTCTGGCTCCGGAGCACACTGTGACTGCAGCGTTCCTTGAGACGGATGAGACCAGTCCATAAGAGTGTGTGTGCGTGCAGCGCGCGGCGCTGAGGAGGAGGAGGGTCACCTTCAGACAGACGCACAGAGACCAGCCCTGCACATGGTGCTGATCCCACTGTAGGAGCAGGGCCAGAGAGGACGAGAGCGCCCACAGCTTACACCCCTAATACGCTCGCACACAGCCCACCCCCCCCCCCCCCCCGGCGCCTGTTGTTTGTTCATTTGAGGAAGCGCAAGGGAGAGGCGGTGAGAGGGAGAGGGAGAGGGAGAGAGTCTGGGAGGAAGAGAGGATGATTTGACGAGAGAGGCCGAAGAGACAGAAAGAATAGACAAGTAGAGAGGAGGACTGAATTATGCATTTTCTGCTGTTGCCCTTTGATGGCTACATTAGCTGGATCAAAGGCTCCTCTGGACTGTTTAGGAGGAGCAGGAAGGAAAAGAACGACCCCAGGTCTCTCCTCCTTCCATCACCCCATCCTCCCTTTCTCTCCCTCTCCTCTCCCTCTCTTCCCCTTTTTTTTACAGGCTGCTGTGTCATTGAAAACACATTTGGCAGCAATCCATCTATCAATCTCTCCTGTCCCAGCTCCCTTGTCTGGGTCCGTGTCTGAGTCTCCATGCAGAGGCGGAGGGAGAGGGGGGGCAGGGTGACTGGCTGGAGAAAGCATCCCTGATCAATGACAGCCTAAACTCCCCCTAGGCCCACTATGGTTTCCATGGTATCCATTGACCAGCCGCTATTTCTGCTCCAGCCTCACAGCTCCAGTCAGACACCCCCGTCATCAGCCGGGCTTTGGCTAGCTGTTTTCTCCTGGGCGAAGTGGTTTCGGATCGCCTGGCTTCATCTCAAAGTTGAGCCCGTGCATACGTTGACTTGACTGAATATGTAGAGTCACCCTGTCACATCTGACAGAGGGACGTCTTCTCCTTTCATCTCCACCCATGTTTCTCCTCTTCTCCCCTTCCTCCATCTAAACCCTCCTCTTGTCCCTCCCTCCCTCCAGCCCTCCCTCCCTCCCTCCAGCCCTCCCTCATCCCTCCAGCCCTCCATCCCTCCCTCATCCCTCCCTCCCTCCCTCATCCCTCCAGCCCTCCCTCCCTCCCTCATCCCTCCAGCCCTCCCTCCCTCCAGCCCTCCCTCATCCCTCCAGCCCTCCCTCCCTCCCTCATCCCTCCAGCCCTCCCTCCCTCCCTCATCCCTCCAGCCCTCCCTCATCCCTCCAGCCCTCCCTCATCCCTCCAGCCCTCCCTCCCTCCCTCATCCCTCCAGCCCTCCCTCCCTCCAGCCCTCCCTCATCCCTCCAGCCCTCCCTCCCTCCCTCATCCCTCCAGCCCTCCCTCCCTCCCTCATCCCTCCAGCCCTCCCTACCTCTCCGGAGGTGTTTCTTCTTGGTCTTGCGGCAGATGCCGTTCACCCCTGGTACAGGCTTCATGTCGCTCTTGTTGATGGGCGGGGGGTGCAGGATGGGCTTAGGAGCCCGGGTCAGGCACACAGGCAGACCTGCCGCACACATCAGGATACCTGTCATGCCTGAGCCACGAGGAACACACAAAAACACACACATGAGGAAGGAAAACAGGAATTGAGGATTACAAATAATTGATATTGATGAGGAGAGTGTGGCAATTTAGTTTTTGTTAGTCTTGGACAATTGATATATTGACTGATATATTCGACTAATTTAGTCACTGCAATGATCAGTAGTAATGGGTTTTATGTGTCCAGTGCTGTGAAGAGGCATGGTAATTTCCAGCAGCTACACTGACCAGCTAGTGCAGGGTGAACAGCTCCAGAGCCCGTCAGGTTCTTAACAGGGAGAGCAGGAACCCTGAGGAGAAGACAAGATGAAGAGTTCAGTGTCATACCAGCACGATTCCCATCAAATCCAATGATACAGCAACAACATCCTCTCACGTCTGACAGCAAGCAGAAGAACAATACACAGTAGAATGTCATCAAAAGACAGCCAAGTGCACGGTCACGTGACTCGCAGGCACGCGCGCGCACGCACGCGCACTGACATGCAAAGATGAGATGAGACAAACCGCTTCAGCTGGGCTTGATTTAGAATGACACTTTGAGAGCAGGCACACTCCACACAGAGCACAAAGACACTTGACGTGTTTACACTCAAAGACCTCTACAACAACAGGAAACCAGAGACAGAGAGAGAGAGAGAGCTGCATTTGCACCCTTCACACAGGTCATTATGGTGTGTTGGTCCCTTTTCAAAGAATGAACCTCAGACCCCCCCCCCTCCCTCCACAATATGGCCTGCAGGGCTGCAGAGGAAGGTCAGCTGTCAGGGGAGACAAGGTTAGAGATGGGAGAATGCAGGCTACACTTCTGCAGATACTGCAACACCCACGTGCAAACAGACAGACAGAGAGACAGACAGACAGACAGAGAAACAGACAGACAGACAGACAGAGAGACAGACAGAGAGACAGACAGACAGAGACAGACAGAGAGACAGACAGATAGATAGACACGCTTGCGACACAGAGCGGACGGTTCCAACGTGAGTGTGGCCCGTGACTTTCAGCCGTGCGATTGATTAGCAGAGTTGATAAGACTTGGATAACATAGTGTGAAATAACATTGCATAGGCAGCCAATACCTTCATGGTTTGAAATGCGACTCAGTGTGTGTGTATGTGAGAGTGTGTGCGTGTATGTGAGTGTGTGTGTGTGTATGGGAGAGAGTGTGTGTAAGTGAGTGTGTGTGTGTGTGAGAGAGTGTGTGTGCTCCACTTTAATCAGCGCCATGCCCCTTGTTCTCAGTGACCGGGCAGTGCCTCAGTGAGGCAATGCCTCAGACCAGTAGCTTCTCAGTTCCCTCACAAATCCCCCCCCCACGAGAGACTGCTTTGATAAGCCCTTTGTTTCCGTGCTAGCAGAGCTCCGCACGCGCACCACGGCGACGCGAGTGCTGCCGGTCTGATCCGCCTTATCTCCCCTCTCACGGGAAGTGGCGATACGCGGTCGGTGTGGGGCAGAGGGAGATAGGAGGGAGAGCGCTTTACTGTGGCCAGGGAGAGGCAAGCGGAGGGGCCCGCCGGGCGCTCGTGTGGTCGATGCAGGTCACGCGGGGACAGGGACATGCTCTGTCACTGCGGCGTGACGCCCCCATCTTAGCGGAAGATAACTGACTAAACGGAAACGTATCAGCGTGGCTCATCAGCTTAGGCAGACAAGCAAGTGTGTCTTCATTGGATTCCTCCTTTTATTCAAACATGCTTTTATCTCGAATCAAATCAAGGTCTACATGCCGCTAGTGAGATTAGCGCCTCCCTATTGAAACATGTATAATTCAGGCTTTTCATGGCGGTTGTGCGGGATCCTACAAGTAGTTCCCATCCGGAAAAAACAACACACATCCAGTTTACGCACGCCGCGCCATAAATCCGACCGTGGCCAACGTGTAACATCTCAGAGATTTGCTCGGAAATGCACCCCTCATTGCTATTCATGAGCTGCTTACTTTGTCATTCCCATTCTACAAAGGCCCTCCAGAGCACATCGCACCATATTAGTTCCTGGTGCACACGAGAATCACGCAACCATAAAAGGGCCTCATTTATTGCCACATCACATCACAACCCCCTCCCCCCCAAAAAAAAGAGTACCCGCCAACAAACGTGTTTCTCCACAGTATTACATGCAGAAGGCCTGTTGTGTTGCTTCTCCCCGGTGCTCTGCTAAGCTCTTTATTGTTGACCTGGTTCAGAGCCGTGGCGGTCTCTGGGGCCTGACCACGGACTTCCTGCCGCTGTGCTATCGGCTGGGGCTCATGCATCGGGACGCTGCTCACATCTTCTGACCCACATCTCCGCCGCACACACACACACACACACGCGCACACACACACACACACACGCGCGCGCGCACACACGCGCACACACACAAACGCCCTCTGGCTGCAGCCTGGCTTATTAAGACTATCACTGAGTAACATCTCCACGCAGACTTCTCACTGTCTATCCGACACATTATCTCTTAAGTCATGTACTGTAGGCACTGTACGAGTTGGGGGTATAAATGCACTTGGAATAGGTTTCAGTAAGAACGTATTGTAAGGGAGTAACCGTGCCGCTTGCGGTGTGTGAGAAGTGTGATCGTGGAACCAAGGTGGTTCAAGCTAATTCAATGAGCCAGCATAGACCCAGATGACCTCGTCATCTGTCGCTCTGTCAAACCTGATCACTTTCCTTTTTCTCTGTCCTGTCTCCTCTCTTCTCCCTCCCTCCCTCCCTCCCTCCCTCCCTCCCTCCCTCCCTCCCTCCCTCCCTCCCTCCCTCCCTCCCTCCCTCCCTCCCTCCCTCCCTCCCTCCCTCCCTCCCTCCCTCTCTCTCTCTCTCTCTCTCTCTCTCTCTCTCTCTCTCTCACTCACTCACTCACTCACTCACTCACTCTCTCTCTCTCTTTCTCTCGCCCTGACTGCCTCTCAGGCCTGACTGCCTCTCAGGCCTGACTGGAGAAAGACTTAATCAGGCTGAGAGCAACGTGATTCTCTCCAGATACAGAAACCAAATTAGGCCCCAGTTAGAGAAGTGCTGACGGAGGTCTAATATCTCCTCATCTGTTTATCATGCACCATAAAGACAGGAGCAGATCTAAAGAGAGACAGAGAGAGAGACAGAGACAGAAACAGAGAGAGAGAGAGAGAGGGTGGGGGGGAGCGAGCGAGCGAGAAATTGAGAAAAAGAGGAGCAAAATACAGAAAACTAAAAAAGTGCTTAATCGTATATTTATGCGGGGGGAGAGAACCAGAGCTAGCCCCTGCCCCAGGCTTAGCTAGGGGCGGGAAACAGGGGTAAAGCACTTTGCTAAACTGGCAAAAAATAAAGTAAGCAATAATGACACCAGGCATTTCTAATTTGTGTTAGTTGGGTCCGCACATGTCCTCATGATTTATTCAGTTATCTCTGTTTAATTCTATTTAATGGAAGGCAGAGCGGACTGAAGCTGTAGTCCATACCAGACTCATAATCCCTACTTCCCTTCTCTCACAAGATAGCCCTTGGGTACAAGGATAGGACAGGCTTGCATCTTTAATAATCTCAACCCTTGTTGTTTTAAGGAATACTGACAGCTATTACCTTTGGGTAACTATGACCTCGAGACCAATAGATTTTTCTCTTTTTTTGCTTGACATCAACCAAGTCGATTTCAAGACTGATTTCAAAATCTATAAGTTATTGCTCTTTTCCACATCGAAATTAACATACACATTCAAATTAATAAAGACAAGAGCAGATCTCAATCTAATCTCACCTTTGACCTTGATAGGGAAGGTTCTCAGATGGACAGCGTCTATCATTATAAGACAATAGGCCTTTTGTATTCCCCAAATGTCCATTCATGGGGTCATTTTAGGAAGCTACGTCGGAGGCCATGTGGTACGATCAATGTTTCATATTATTTTCTTAGATTATATTATATATATTCTAGATATGCTTTTGGGTAATTAAGACCCCCGGGACAATAGGAAGGTTATCACAAGGAGACACGCGCATGTAAACAGAGGCTGTGCTGAGGACCTCGGGTGCAGCCCAGCATCCTCTTCACCCTCCTCATAAGTACCATAGAAAGGATCTCTCTTACCCCTCGTCCTCCTCCTCGGGTTCCATCTTCCATTGGTTGTGCAGAGACAGAATAACAGGCGTTTCCTGTCTGCGAGTTGGGATTCTGTGAGTGTCTCTGTGTTCTCGAACGAGGAAGTGTGTGGAGGAAGTAGAGAAGGAGGAAGTGTGTGCAGGAAGTAGAGAGGGCTAGTAATCTGAAGGTTGCCAGTTCGATTCCCGGCTGTGTCAAATTACGTTGTGTCCTTGGGCAAAGCATTTCACCCTACTTGCCTCGGGGGTAATGTCCCTGTACTTACTGTAAGTCGCTCTGGATAAGAGCATATTTACATGACTATGTAAATATGTAGTAGAGAAGGAGGAAGTGTGTGGAGGAAGTAGAGAAGGAGGAAGTGGTTTGGCCTGAAGTGAAAAATGACCAAAAACCCCACTTGACAGCTGCCTCTTTGTCCTTGAACATCCAACTGGCAGCTCAGACCAACTGCAGCCACAGCTTTCAACACTAAATACTCAGAGGGAGCCCACACAGATCACTGGAATTGAAACAGCAAAACAGTGCTTCATGCATATGTGATTTGCGAATAGTACTAATAATGAATACATTAATAAACAAACTACATTTTGACTTGATTTCAAAAGCAGTAGTAAATCAAGAATGATTTGTTGGTTATGCCCCCTACAGTGTGTGGCTAAAGCAAAACGACAGCAGGATGTTGTGTAAACTCCCACCAGCAGGTGGTGCTATGTTGTAATGCCCGGACGCCGAAGCGTTAGTCACAGACCTCACTACCAGAGGGCTGCTAGTGTGAATCCAGAACTAGACCAAAGACCACATCCTGTGATAACCACATTGGGGCGGTAGGTAACAAGGGGTGTGTGGGTGGGAACTGAGACCTAGCAGACCTTATCCACCCACTCTGAGAAAAACAAGGTAATTCTACCGCCTATCTCATTACTGGTTAAGGCAGGTCACGTTGTTGACTGTACATGTACTTACCCTTAAAGTAATTTTTTTCATATTTACTGAGATGTGCTCAGTGTGCTCGTTAAAGATAAATATTGTTTGTGAGGTGTTTATTGTCGATGTAATCAACACTATTGGGTTGTAGATGTGACAAGCAGACTCGCTGGAAATGTTTTCATTCTGCGTGGATTCTGTTGTTTTCTGTCTGCAACGTGCTCGTGGGAATGTGTTGTGTGAGGGTGTGCACGTGTTGGGTCTGTGGCACTGTGTTCATTGGCTTGTGTGTCCTGCTTAAGTTCACCACACTCATCCTGTGTACACAGCCACTCGCCTGGGAACCGCTCTGCGCCTCAACCCCTCTCTTCAGTTCTCTCGAGTCTTTATCTCTCTTTCTCTGTTTCTCTCACGCTCCTCCTCGCCCGCCAGACACGGTGAGACACGGGCGCTCCAGCCCTCGTACCGCAGGGTTTTGTCACGTATAAATCCCCACCTTTTCTCTCAGGTCTACCTCTTCTCACTTTTTCTTTCATGTTCAGCCTCTCTGTTTCTCGCTGTCTCTCTTTCTCACACACACACACACACACAATCACACGCACACACCAGGCTATTGCACACAATGAAGTACACCCAGAGCAAAATCCGGCTGCCATCTATCCAGTGATTGGAACAGTCCAGTGCTACGAGGCGCCCTGCATTCCCTCCCAATCCAACAGAAGTAGGACAGGACAGGCGCGGGCCTCCGCGCTCCACAGTATTATTCAAACATAACTGTGTCTCTCCCCATGAGCAGAGAGAGGGAAATGGAATCAAATCAGATCACCAGAGGGTTTATTTTAGTAAAGAAAAGCAGGATAGGGACCGAGGTGTCGGTTACTGCTCTAGACACTACTTTTCCTCGGGAACGCTATGCTGAAGCTCCCATTTTTCCTTGATTCATTATTCATCTCTCCCCAGTGTATCTCTGCCTCCACGGCAAATGGGTTGCCACAGCTACACGAGAGCACGGCTTTACACGTAAACACACACACACACAAGGGTAGTTCTCTCGCACGCAATATCCCTGAAACGACACCCACCCATCAATCCGCAAGCGAACCACAGCTCAGTGCTGTTGGTATAGAACGACCCATCACATCGCTGCCACAGCCGGGGATTGCTAACCCCCACCGCTAATGAATTCGATAAAAGTACAGTAAAAGCACCATGCAGGGAAACCCGCTATCCGGAGCCTGAACGTAAGCTTCTTATCCAGGCCAGCCGAGGTATGAGACTCAGATATGGAGCAGAGCTCCTCGTCGCAGGGCAGGCAGAGAGCCTGCTGGAGCAGCGGGGCAGCCAGGAACACCCTGCCTCCCTCTGCAGAGTCATTGATCACCCTGTTAACAAGAGGAGCTGTAAATCAGCAGACACACCGAACACAGAGAGAGAGAGAGAGAGAGAGAGAGAGAGAGAGAGAGAGGAGTAGAGAGAGAGGAGTAGAGAGAGAGAGAGAGAGAGAGAGAGAGGAGTAGAGAGAGAGGAGTAGAGAGATAGAGAGAGAATAGAGAGAAGAGAATAGAGAGGGAGAGAGTGAGCTGAAGAGAGAAGAGAACGGAGAGAGTGAAAGAGAGCGAGAGAGAGAGAAGAAAGAAAAGAAAGAGAGAGACAGGAGAGAGATCTGTGATGGAACACAATGCAGCAGACACATATGCAATATGCAAGCTGATGCACAGTGAGGCAAGGTTGTGTCCCAGACAATAGCCTGCTCCCAATAGTCTTTCTTTGTTGCCTCAATCTGGTTCCTTTTCTTACGCCGCAACCATTAAAATACAAACGCTACAAAGCTGCAACACATGACGCACGTGTTGTTATTTGTATTTTCTTTGTACGTAGCGAGTCCTGAAATCAAATAAAACGGCATAATTAAGCTAAACGGCATAATTACCCAGGCGGGATAGCTCCTCTGGCAGAGCCCATGGAAATGCGCTGAGTGCCCGGTCTGTTCAGGTTGTTCTGTCCGTTGATGGTGTGGGCGTGGGAGTGGGCGTGGGCGTGCGGAAGGGAGGGCAGCGCGGGGGAGCAGGGGAAGTTGGCCATGGACAGGGGCAACGGCACCTGCTCGGGCTTGGCGTGGCCTCCCCCCACACTGATGTTGTTGTTGTTGCTCCCCGCCCCGGACGACGGGGCCCAGAGGGACGTCCCGGCGAAGGTGTTGCTCTGCCGCACCACGGCGAGCGTCCCCGGCGCCCCCGACGCCCCCGACGCCCCCCCGTACAGCTTGCGGCGCTGGGACGCTAGGATGGCGTTGGAGGCGGCCCGCGTGCTGTTGACCAGAATGCACTGCTGGCAGGAACAGGGCTGGCCGGAGCTGGCGCCGACCGGCCACGACTGGGACTTGGGGATGGAGCCCATGATGAGGGGGTAGGCCAGGTCCATGCGGCGGCGCAGGCGGCGTTTGCGCTGGCTCTGCCGGTTGGTCTGAGCCATGCAGTTGAAGTCAACGAGGTAGCAGAAGCCCAGCGAGCTGAGGTCCAGCCAGGGGTGCTGCTTCTCGTACGCGTTCTGGATCGTCACGCAGATCTCCATGTCGTACGCCGTCCAGGAGCCGGCGTCGTTCTCCCACTCCCACACCACGCCCTTCCCCGGCGCCGACGACGGCTCGTAGAAGTTCCTGTGGACCGGGCGCATGGTGCCTGGGGGGGGGGGGAGAGAGATCAGAGGGCGAGGAAATCAACATCGGTCACAGATGATTCATCAAAACTCCCAAGAGATTATAAACCTCTTTTATTTAATTCTGTCAAGTCATGTCAAGTTAATGAGATTGAGTAAGCGTCACGACTTCACTATCTCAAGACAGGATGAGTCATTGTCCTCAAAACGTCATATCTGAAGCCAGTAGGACAGTACAGAACTAGCAGTAGTTACAGAAGGCAGATAAGGCAGTCTTCTTTAGTTTTCTCGTCTCCAGGGAGGGGGAGGAGGAGGGGGGGAGGGAGGGAGGGGAGAGATGGAGGGAGATTGAAGGAGAGGGGGAGGGAGATGGAGGGGTGGTTCCTCTGGCTGATGGGCACTCTGCTCCTGCCTCCATTATAACACCATTACAGTGGTCGCATGGGAAATCAGGACACCTCAGCCCATCCATCTCCATCCTGCACTCCACCTCACCCCAGCCAGCCAGCCAGTTTACCATGCAGTCAGCCATTCAGCTGCCCGACTAGCCAGCCACCCAGCCAGATAACAACCAAGTCAACCAGTCAACCAGTCAGCCAGCCAGCCAGTCAGTCTGATGGCCATTAAGTGTACCCCGGGCTCTCTTGTGGGGAACACCCCTCCCTCTGTCCCTCACATTTAATTTAACGGCTAAATGCACATTCCCTTGCCGAGGAGCACCAGGGTGATAATGGAAGGACGTGAGTGTGGTGAGGGATGAAGGGGGGTGGCGGCAGGGGCAACCCTGGAGTCATGCGGCCCGCCTGCACACCCCCCTCTGGCTCCAGCAGAGACAACTCATCAGCAGAATCAGCGGCTCTGACCTTGACTTCCTGCTGCAAACTCTGCTAAAGGACTTGGCTTGGCGGCTAATTTCATTTGGAGCTGGCTGCTAAGAACACACACACACAGACACGTAGACACACGCACACACACCACACACAGCGACAGAACCTGCCTATTGCCCAGAAAACCGTCTGCCTTTCTCACTAACCTCCTCTGTCAGTCATCCCCTCACATATCACCTCAGGCTTTCATCCACTTCCTCTCTGGCTCCCTCTGTCTCGTGTGAGCTCACCCAGCCTCCCTCCTGCCTAGCTGCACTCGCGGCTTCATCTTTTGTCTCTTCTTCACCCTGTCAGTCCTGCATGTCCTGCCTGTAAGGCTCGTCACTGAGACGCCGCTGGGACATGTAGGAGAAGGGGGGACTCGGTAACTGGGAGCTTCACACGGAAACATTTTTTTTTTTTTTTGTGTTTCCTCCTGCGGGACACTTTAGCACGCTACACATTCACACTCTCTTTGAAAGCGCTAGCTCAGTCAACGGCAGTCGGGTTAAACTGTCAAGTAACACTAGTCCTATAAATATTTAATTGTGATGTTTTATTATCTTGGAATCCACTGTGGTTTCCAACGACGGTAAAAAAGAAAGATAAAGAAAGATAAACAGTATCTCTCTCTAAGAGCTAATAGCTTGGTTAATTGTTCTTCGGTCCTGGTGGCACAGAACAAACTCTACTTAAATATATACTATAAGCAGTTAGGCACATAAGTGAATCTGATAAAAAATTTAGTTACTTTGGCACAAGTGCGTTTAGAAGGTGTTTTCCCCCTCCCCCATCCCAGATTGTTGTTAGATGTGAACCAGAGGATATGGCCTTTCAAGAAGAGGGCTGGCCACTTGCAACACCCACATTCCCAGCTAAGTGACCACATCCTGTCCGGTGTTAGTTCATGGAGAGGTCGGTGTGGGGGTCAAGGCGACAGAGCAGGTCATCGACGGGTTGACGAATCACGAAAGGCTCCGAATCAGGAAGTATCTTTCGATCACCTCGTGAAGAACCTCCCTCCTCACAGCCCCTAATACTGAACGACCGTGTGTATAGGACTGGAAGCTCTTCCTAGTACCAGGAAGAGGGCTCTGAGTTCCTGGTACTCTCCTTGTGACCTCTCCCCAGCCCTTCCTAACAGGAAAACCGAGGGAGAGAGTGTTCACTTCCTGTCTGACCGTATGTTCCTCTGGATATGGTCTCACTTTCTCCATCTCCCGTCCTCTGGAAGTGCCCCCCCCCCCCCCTATACCGCCTCGCCCCACATGACATCCTCCAGCTGTCCTTGCCCAACACGGACGCAGTCCCCTCAGGTAACTGGTGGCTGTGTGATGTATCACCATGTCAGGTGTTCACCGTGAGCGCCCGACCTCGTGTCACGCATGTTGAGGTGAGTTCAGGGTGAGCGTGTCTTTGTTTGTCGTCTCTGGATTCGCTTCTCAAAAGGAGGAGGTGCTACGGCGTCCAGCCTGACAGCCACTTGGACAATACAAGGCCCTCCCAAGTGAAAGGAAGGCAGATCCAAATCATAGAACACAGATATTATTTGTACTTATGTCCTAGTGCAGCTTAGCCTGTCTAATGCTATTCTGGTACTACTCATCTCTCGGGCATATGGATTTGCTGATCCTAACAAAAAATGTCAGTTGCATAACCTACTGTTCGGTTAAATCATGGCATAACTCTTGAGTGCACATCTAGCTGACATTAGTCAGAACCAACAGCATTGACACAGACAGTGGAAGAGATTTCTCTGTATGGTGATGGTGATGCTTACTGTAAAAGAAACTCCTTTAACTTTACATGGGTGCTGGTAAATCCTCCCGAGGCTTGTGTGTTTGTGTTACAGTATCGATGCTTCCCTCCGGTGTGTCAGTTGCCAAGATCGAATGTTCTTCAGAACCCCTAACAGAATGATCTGGCCCGGTGCTGACAGAACACCGATATGGCACTCATAAAACTGACTGTGATGAAAACCCCTGAAAAATGCATGAGGTCCAGGCTTTGTTGTCACAGAAACGCAGAGGTAGGATACGTTGTCATGGAAGCCCCCAGTGTATGTGTGTGTTATGGTGGGTAAGTGTGTGTGTGACTGTGTGTGTGCGTGCATGCGTATTTTCCCACTACCACTCTCCCAGAGCAGAGTGCCAACAGGGCAGCCTGCTGCTGTCCTTTCCTCCACTCTCTCATCTCATGTGTGCTGCTGTCCTTTCCTCCACTCTCTCATCTCATGTGTGCTGCTGTCCTTTCCTCCACTCTCTCATCTCATGTGTGCTGCTGTCCTTTCCTCCACTCTCTCATCTCATGTGTGCTGCTGTCCTTTCCTCCACTCTCTCATCTCATGTGTGCTGCTGTCCTTTCTTCCACTCTCTCATCTCATGTGTGCTGCTGTCCTTTCCTCCACTCTCTCATCTCATGTGTGCTGCTGTCCTTTCCTCCACTCTCTCATCTCATGTGTGCTGCTGTCCTTTCCTCCACTCTCTCATCTCATGTGTGCTGCTGTCCTTTCCTCCACTCTCTCATCTCATGTGTGCTGCTGACGCCAGTCTTCCATTACCCCCCCCCCACCCCCCCCACCCCCCCCCCCCACCCCCCCCCCCCACCCCCCCACCCCCCCCCCCCCCACCCCCCCCCCCACCCCCCCCACGCCCCCCCACCCCCCCCACTGGCTTCGCCCCAACGCCGTCTAACTAACACATTTTTCAAATTTTCCCCATCTGTCATTCACTGGTCTGCAACCTGATCTCAGACCACACTCCCGCTCCCCGCGTCTCCTGACACAGAAGGAGATGCCGGCTGGCTGCAGACTGTGGGGGCTCCAGAGAGCCTCCCAGGCAGCTGTGTCCTGGCGTTAGCAGGCGGAGGACAGGCGTCTGATGGGAGCCTTGTTGTGTATCTTGGTAATTGACAAGCGTCTCCAATTTCCCCGGAGGGCACCCAGCGCTTATTAAAACATAGCGCCGTGATTTAGTTTTAAATACAGAGTGAGAAAGGGCAGTCACAGGTCCATAAGCCAGCCTGCTCAGTCCTGCCTGACTGCTGTTTAAAGCTTGGTAATGTAGGTCTAGTCTGGCTCTGCGAACACAGTGGCCGGGGGGAAATATAACAGCTCTCACCAAAGACAAAGCAACGAGTGAAATATGAATCAGCTCGCATCGTTAATTGGATAACTGTAAACAAAGCGGTAATGGTCGTTCAGGATTTACAATGCATCTTGTTTAAGACATCCATGGGTATAGTGTGTGTATTAATATTAATTTCAAATGACCAACCAGCATAAGGACATTTCAGATTGTGCAACTAGGTACTACTTGTTAATGTGGTATATGACTGAAACCTTGTCAGTTCAGGTCCTGCTAATTATGTCTGTACAGTCTGCTGGATGCACTGTCCAACATTTGATAGATCATGGGTCATAGAGAAATCAAAGGAAGCATGCAGGCCCCAAGACATGTTTTAGAATATGATTTAGTTTTCATGCTGAGAGCCTGAATATCAGTTTGAAACGATGTATTTGTAAAATCCTATCCTGTACCGCAAGTACAGTATTCTCTTTGTGAATACGGCATCTGCAGCATATGCAATGCTGTTGTAAGCTTCACAATAAATATTCAATTGAATGCTACAGTATGGGGCAACAAAGTAATTGAAGTGTGTTTGAAGTTTTCCGTAAAGCCCGCAGCACAGCTTGAAAGGAACCTTCTGTTTCATCCCATGAAAAGGGGCCTTCACATACAATCAACCCAGCGCTCCTATAACAGCATGCTGAAAGACGAATAGCGGAGATGGAAATACCGAAACACGGAATCATGGGAGGAAAACATGATCCGAAAGATCTGCTGAATGTGTAGAAAAGTAAAACCAAAAAAAATCAATGTTGGTGCATCAGCACTCGCGATGGAAACTTTCATGACTCATACCAAAGATGCTTGTGAACATGAACTTCTGAGTCATGAGGTGAGGTCTACAGTACAGTAGGAGGCTTGGATTCCTGAGACTGAGTTTCGAGACCTTGACCGCAATGACACACCAGTCTCGTAAAAATACACCCCTGACATCATCAGGAAATAAACATTCCTCTCCCTCTCCAGTTCGGTTCAATCCTCACATCCCTTCACCAAAGCCCTTTTACGGTGCAGTGCTTTATATAACACTGGAAGTTTAGGCAGGTGCATTGACGAGCAACCTAGAAATCCAGTTTGGACAGCTTCTTTCTCAAGGCAGCGTGCAGGAGGAAGAAAGGAGGAGAGTGTACAGGTGGTTGGGGGGGGGGGGGGGGGGGGGGGGGGGGGCGGGGGAAGGTTTTCTGATGAGGAGAGGAGCTTTGCCAGAGCAGAATAAAGGGAGGATGTCTCACTCTCAGCCAAGCGAGCTTACGAAGTGAATACTGCAGCAAATCATCCCCCGCTGTACTGACTCAGTCCTGCTACCAACCTGGGGAGAGAGGATGACTGTGACCCCCCCCCCATCCACACAACTCCACCACCCCCTCCTTCCCCCCCAGGGGGCCTAGCCAGTCGTCATGCACAGTTTGCAGCGACGGCGGTACGGAACAAAAGCCGACGACGAAAAAACAGATTTCTCGAGCGCGTGAGGTTCCTGTTCCGTCGAGCGCTCCTGCCAGACCCAGGAACTAGCTTCCCCGATGGCCTCAGCCACGTCGGCTCTCTGCCACCTCGTCGACAGCTCCTCGGCGCTCGCCCGTGTGTGTGTGTGTGTCACCCCCTCTCCCTCGCTTCCACTTCACACCAGGAGGAGGCCTATGAGCAGGCTCGTTGGCAGGCGCCAACAGGCGGAGCAGACGGCCTCGCTCCTCCCTCCTCGCTCCTCCCTCCCTCACACACACGGACACTGCAAACACGCCCTGTCACATTCAAGTGCAAAAATATGACTTATGAGCATGCTTATGCTTAAAATGATGCTTATGCTTCATTTGGCTGCCAGTCGTTTACTTAAATAAAGTTGCGAGGTAAGTTATTTCAACTTGAAACAAGCCTGGTTCGATTTTATAGATGCGTTTTTGCAGTGTGCCACTGTGTCCTACGAATGTCACAGGCCAGAGCTGTCACCAAGGTGGGTGGACAGGGAAGCAGCCAGGCCCTTTGTTAGCAGGCTCTCTCTCTGGTACAGAGGTGGGGGGGGGGGGGGGGGGCAGGTGTCTGCTGGTGCCATATCTGGAAGCACGGTGCTGCGCTGTGGCTCCGAGGCCTATCTGACAGGTGACCTTGCACGTGAGCAGGCGACATCTCTCCTGCCTTCACTTGCTGCCTGAGAGAGTGACAGGCACATGTCCGCCCCCCACCCCCCTCCGCCCCCCCACTCCCCTCTGCCCCCCACCCCCCTCCACTCACCCCCCCTCCACTCACCCCACCCCCCTCCGCCCCCCACCCCCCTCCGCCCCCCACTCCCCTCTGCCCCCCACCCCCCTCCCCACCCCCCTCCACTCACCCCACCCCACTCCACTCACCCCCCTCCGCTCACCAAACCTCCCTCCGCTCGCCCCACCCCACCCCCCTCCGCTCCCCACCCCCCTCCGCCCCCCTCCACCCCCCTCCGCTCCCCCCACCCCTCGCATGCCTAGAGCAGTATTTATGTGTGTGACAAGACCTTTCATGTCAGACACCAGCCTGTTTAAAACGTTACGCCACATCAGCAGAAAGCCATCGGAAACATGAGGGATAGTCACGTCACAGGCAGAGGAACTGGGTTACAGGAAACACAGACAGTTACATGTAGGCAGGACACATCAAGTGGAGTACCGTCGAAACCCTCGAGATCCACCGTATCTGATCAATAACATCCGGCCACGGCGCCTGCCTGACATCTCTTTCTTTTCAAAACATGAAGGAATGAAGGAAAGACAGCCTCCTTGGCAAGGCACACTGGGAGAAGCCTGCTGAGGACCAGTGTGTGCTTGTTAAGACTAAATGTCACGTTCAGGCTCTAAATCAGGGTCGGGACCCTGTTTCAAAGTTTCCGGAGGAGTTTTCAAACTGTCGAACTTTAGCCCTGATCACAAGCATAGAGGGCTTCATCAAAGGCTCAAAAGGTGTAACAGCATTGCCTGAAGATTGGGTCACAGCCCTTTGGTAAACCCATTTGACAAATCTAAAAGGACCCAACAAGCTCAGCCTCTGTGAGAGCTGTACCAGGGTGGTAAAGAGTAAAGGGGATAGGATGACTGGAAAGCTGATGAAATAGGAATTCCTGGTACCACGAGAGACTACTGAGATTGGTGGAACCCCTGAGGTAGACTCATACTCATTGCTGTATAATGTGTCACGGCCAGAAGTATTCTATTGTGCAGTGTTTCTACTGTTCTGGGAACAGGCATGCTCAACTACTGTGGAAGAAAACCAGAAATAATTCATTGTGTGAAAGACAAAGAAAGAAGTTTTGTAGTCCACAGTTTCCACTGCGATCAAAGCGATCTCATCGTTCACTTGTTCAGATGAGATGGGAACAGACGTAACAAGACAGGGGCGGGAGAGAGAACACGCTGTTACTGATCGTCTGCTCAGCCTTTCATATTCACTAGGAAACCATCTGCAGCCCAAAACGTCAAAGCACAAAACATGTTGCACGGGGGAAAAATCACTTTGCTGTGTCTCCTCCGACACCCTCTCACGCAGACAAACGTCTGACTGACTGGAAGCCCGTCGAGTGAGGGACAGAGATCGGAATTAATGAATACGGCCGTTTCCAAGTCAATGAAAATTCACCTTGAGCCGGTAGTAAGAAAGCCCAGGGGAGGGGGCACGTGGGCTGTCATTATTAATGAGACGTCTGGAAGGTGAAGGCGTGCACTGCGCACGGAGCCTCGTTCAGCGTCGACAGCGCAGGGGGGGTGGGGGGGGGTGGGGGGGTGGTGGTGGAGGGGAGCTCTGCCAAGAGCACCTGGCGAATATTATTCACCTCACAGGCTGCGGCAGGATGCTTCTGAGCCAGTCACAGGACTTGGAGTTAGACCAGAACTGCGATTTAGAAGCACTTACAGGTGACACTGAGGAAGAAGGAGAGCAGGGGAGGTGGGGGGGGGGGGGGGAGGGGGTGGGCGGGGGGGGTATAGAACGCCGGAGATTCACATTGATATTCCGCAGAGTGGCCGTGCTGCAAACAATCAAAATAAGTGATTGTAGTTTGTGGATGTGTGGGTGTGTGTGTGTGTGGGGGGGGGGAAGTGAACCCCAGAGTTATCAGCCAGACGTGAGGTCGTCTCGGGGGTTGTCGCAGTCATTCCCCCTCTCATTTTCATTAGTCTCCAGGACAGCATTTGACTGCTTGGATTGAGGATTCACACACAAGCAGCCCTGGGCCCCACCGCCTTACTCCACAGGGAACCACACAGTCTGCACCAAAAACAAAACACCCACAAGAACACTGTTAATTAAGGGACACTACAACTTTAAGATGCAAAAACAAAATAGCAAATCAATAATCTACTTAAACTATAAAACTACACCAAGTTAAACAGAAGGCTAATGAACTGTTTTCTCACTTACACAATAATGTCAATGTGTGTGCGTGTGAGTTTCAGAACCCCTAATCCGAGAGAGACACACGGCTGCTTTCACCTTTGTGAAGCACAGTGAAGCGTGATTACAGAGCGCCTTGTATGTGAGAAAAGACCCCAACCAAAACAAAATCCCCGTCCTGTGATCTGCACTGCGAGAGATCAAGGCAGCTCTTCCTCGCCTTGCAAAGTGAGCCGTGCGGAAGCTCGCGGCTAAAGCACAGCGAGAGCTTCGATCAAGATTCTTCTCTCAGACGAAACAATGCTCTCTCGTGCGCGTTACAGATTCTTCCGATAAAAACACAACCAGTCAGAAAAGACAGATAGCCGGTTGTCATAGCCTCGTCCCTCGTGCTATGACAACCTAAGTAAGGAATGGTTCGTTCTCAAAGGCTTCAGCGGGCTCTTTCGGCTGAGACAATGCAGCGTCAGCAGCTCTCGTCTCACAGCTGGATTCATTGGACATCTGTTAGCGTTCTTAATTGATTGTCCTTTTCATCAATCATGTTTCCTGACCGCACAGTTCAAACAAACGTCAATGACGTTTTGACAACGAACATATTTGGCCCCGTAAATCTGGTGAATGAGAGACTGTGTGCTGTTTCCATATTGCGGTGGTCTGGTCCTCTCACACACCCATATACATGTCAGTTACACATGCATATCCGCAGGCAAGGTTTTATTATTTGAGTACATTAAAAACCATGGGTTGCTCTTTCATCATAAATCTCTTAGACACGGAAATGTGTACAATCCTCTACTGCTACCAGTTCAATTAGTAATTTAAACATTTGTGGTCACTGTGATATAACTAATGGTTCTTCTGGTGATGAATGGGAAAAGGTTAAGGAGTGAGGATAGTTTCTAGAATATTTCAAAGGAAACCTGAGCTCAGAGCAGTTTAATAGACAAATGATGCCATAACTAAATCAAGCTTGGAGAACGAAACCTACAGATGGAGAATACTGCCACCATCTTACCCCAGTCTGCCTGTGTCTTCAATATCATCATTACTTATGAAGAATTATGACCTATCTCATGACATAATGGTAGTCATAAAGTTAATATATATATTTTTTAAGATAATTGTAATCATTTTCTGAAAGTCCTCGACATGGATTGAGAGTTTGAGATGAAGGGAGTGGGGTTCCTAGCATTGTCACAGAGGACCGGGGGAGGATGGCTATGATCTGAGTGACCTACCACTCTGACTCTGATAAGAGAGCACTGGAGAGTGCCTCTGAGAGCAGCCGGCTCGATGAGATAGAAAGATATCCTCTGTAGAAGTTAAGAGTGGTGACTCACGGGATTAGAGGTTGAAGGGAGACAGAGAGAAGCCGTTAGTGCCTGATGCATGAGGCCCGGCCCTCCCTGCCGGGCGCTGAACATGTGTCCAGGTCTCAGAGGTCCAGGCTCACACACAGTGGGCACTAAGGCCCCATCCATCCCACAGAACTACAAATATGGACAGGGTCAATTTCCTGGTAGAGGGAACTACAAACATGGATAGTTCCCTTTGGGACTGGAGGAGATCCGAGACTGGACAAAGAGCAATGGTACCCCTCTCTGCAGATAGGATAAGGATAAGCAGGCTAGTGCATTTACATGCATATATTTTTCAATCCAAATGGAATATTAACAATGCTATCCTGACATTGCAAAATAACTCATTCTGCAATTTCTAGGTCCGTGGCATGTTGGAATTTAAAGAGAGAGAGAGCGAGTGAGTGAGCGAGTGAGTGAGCGAGAGAGAGAGAGCAAGCGAGTGAGTGAGCGAGCGAGAGAGAGAGAGCAAGCGAGTGAGTGAGTGAGCGAGAGAGAGCGAGAGTGCGAGAGAGCGAGCGAGAGAGAGAGAGAGAGAGAGAGAGAGAGAGAGAGAGAGAGAGAGAGAGAGAGAGAGAGAGAGAGAGAGAGAGAGAGAGAGAGAGAGAGAGAGAGAGAGAGAGAGAGAGAGAGAGAGAGAGAGAGAGAGAGAGAGAGAGAGAGAGAGAGAGAGAGAGAGAGGGTGGGTGGGTGGGGGCAAGCTAGGAGAATTACACCTTCCCTGTGCACAGCTCAATTCCCTCTCTGTGCTTCGGTGTTTATGCCTTCCCTCCACCTCACTGTCACTATACATCAGGTAAACACTCAACCTCTCATTTTCTCTCCGTCTTTCGTCCCTCCTTCCTCTGCCAGCCACATCACTTCCTCTCGAGCTGAAATAACGAGGGGTTTCAATCACTGAAAAGCGCAAACTTAAAGCTGTTGAGGTGGTTAGCCGTGAACTACAGAATGACATCAGAGGTAAGAGTGATGATAGGCAAATGAGGGCAGTCGGTCTAGTCTTATTCTCTGTGGATCCTTGATCTTTATGCAGCCTTATCTAATCTAGAATTAGCTACTTTGCTGCAGCTCAATATAACCCCATTGTGTAATTCAACATCCTACCTGTGTTGTGAAGGACCTACTCTGTCTACCTACACATATAGGGTGGAATTCACTATCAATCCAACACGTAGCTAAAAGAGCAGTTGTGGTCCAGGAGCTAAATGTGCTTTTAGAACGGCAACAATGAACGAACAAGCGTTTGAAAAGCATCCGCTGTTTGGAAAGGTTACTATGACAACTCATATTATGGATACACAGGTCCCACTGTAAAATACAGACTTCTGTTTTCACCGATATGAATAGCTTTGATCTTCTCCTTGGGATTTGAATGCGTCGTACATTCAAGTCAAGATCTCACACCTCTGGGACCAACTCATACATGTACCTGACCTGTAACACGTACATAGCGGGAATCCTTCTCTGCTCTTCCTCCCACACGCACACACACTGCAAAAAACATCCCCCTAGCCACATACTTTAGACACACACGCAAGCAAAGAAACCCGCTCACAGCCTTCCCCTGACACCTGCACACCACACACACCCTCAACAAGCTACTCTCAGCATCTCCAGTAAACCCACACCACAGTCGCTGCCTTCACTGACGCAAGGATGTGTCTATTTTTCCCCTCAGGCTTTTCCCACCATCGCCAACGCTCTCGCCCCTAATTAGTCAACGAGGGCCATATAACCGTAGGGAAAGCGGGTCAGAGGAGAGGGGGTTCTCACGCCTGCAGAACCAAAACAAACAGAGAAGGAGGAACAACACTCGAGGCAGGCCATAGCAACTGTAGCCAGGGGCCACTGATAGTGCTGTGTGTGACTGCACGGATAATCTCTATCAGGCAATGGAACAATCCACAGGGGACTTTTAATCTCACAGAATAGGGAGAGAGAGAGAGCCATCACTGTAGGAGGTTACAAATGTTTTCATAATGGCAAAGAATAACACCATTAAAGATTGTGGTTGCAAAACATATCAACATTAGTCATTAACTGGTTGATGGATAACAATTATTATTTTTTTCCCCAGGATTGGTTTTCCACATATTGTTGGTATCATGTTTTGAATGTAACAGTTTTATTGCTATTTTGATTCTCTGTGCTGAATCTCCATGATCAGGCATGGAAGAGACCAGAGGAAGAGACCAGTGGAAAAACCAGGGTTAAGGTAACAAAGGATAGTGTGAGAGCCATCAGACTGGCCGATCACAGACTGTTAAGCCCTCAGACTGGCCTATCACAGGGTGAGAGCTATCACACTGGCCTATCACAGAGTGAGAGCCATCAGACTCACCTATCACAGCGTGTTGAGATTGGATAGATATGACCGATAAGCCGTAGTTTTAAGCTGTGGGAGTGGGAGGAGTGAAAGGGGATCAGTCCGCAGCAGTGTTTAGAGGTTCAAACACCCCTCTGGGGAGAGAAATGGATCGATCCACTCTGGCCAGGATCCAACCTATCCCCAGCCTTTCACTAGATATCCTTCTACACTAGCCATCCCTCTAAGTCTCCACATACACCCACACACACAGCAATGAATTCAATCCAATTTTTAACACCTTACCACATATTTGAACTAGACCTGACCTCCCCCAACACCAGCTGTGATGGGATCTCTGTTACCCATGTGTGGTGAACAAGCGCATATCTGGGGGTATCTCAAAGGCCCCACTAGTCGGGCTGTGGTGCGTCCTGCCGTCACCATACCCCGATTAGAGGGAAGAGAGAGGTTAAAATAGAGCTGCTGCCTCATTAGGCAGCGCGGGCCCGCTCTGTTTGGCTCGGGATCCCACCTCTGGGTGCCCCGCCTAAGGCACTGAAGACAGGCCTGGGCCCGGAGAGACTGCAGGCAGAGGACGCAAACAAACCCCGGAGGCAGAGCTCTCCACCAATCACACTCAGACAACTCCGCTTCTCCACCAATCACACTCAGACAGCTCCGCTTCTCCACCAATCACACTCAGACAGCTCCGCTTCTCCACCAATCACACTCAGACAGCTTCGCTTCTCCTGGAGTCCGGCCAATACACATGCTTCAGACGAAGAGGCCGTTGGCGTGTGGTCCGTCGGGTTTCCCCCAACGGGGGGGGACGACGGTGGCCAAGCACCAAGTCGATTGATTGCGGTTTTCCCCCGTCTGACTGTCCTACAGAAGTCAAACATCCACTGTACACGGATGTATTGAAAGCAACGAAAAAACAGAGCGGATGCCTTCCATGCAAATCGCACATGCATCGATATCCCTTGTATTCCAACACCTCATCCCCCGATGTCTGTGATTAGGCCTCGTTGCAGGACAGAAACGGGTTGATAGGAGTGGGGTTGCCGGGGGCCTGTCTGTGTTTGGGGACACGGCTGGCGCGGAGAAGTAGGAGGAGGAAGAGGAGGAAGAGGAGGCAGGGACAGTGGGTGTCCGGGGGCCGTTTTTCAGCCCCTCGCCGTGACAGTTTTATCCCAACTGAGGGGGAAGGTAACACAGGCAACGGCACAAGGAGGAGCCATAAACGTCGGGCTCGCGCCACGGTGCCATGGTAATGGCTGACAAACGGCTGGCTGGCTCATGTCACAGCCGGCAGAGCCAGACACATGTGCAGTTCTATGTCCTCCTCTATCAGGGTGAGGCGACAGGGACGGCAGAAATCACCCTGGGCTCCTCTGTAAGCGTCACACAGAGTGACGGTTACAGGGACAAACTGCTTCAGACACATTCACACCAGCTAGAATATTGTCGCCGTAAAGAGCTGGCTGTACAGACCGAAAATATAGTCAATTGCCAAAAGCCCATAAATTCAGTTCTAAACAATTACTTTTAGCCAGGGGAATGCACCTCTAATAGTGAATGAGAGTTGATTTGATTAAACCAAACACACATGCTGGCTAAAACAGCTCAGTGAGACAAGCTGTCTCTCTCCAAACATGGTGATCCGCTTGAGTCTTGAGATTCCCAGCAGCATCAGCATTAGCAGGACACCAGTGGTGACTGGTCTAGCTGATGTGGCCGGACAAGACCCTTAGGGTAGGTCAGGGACATCTGGCAGAAATGTCAACAGAGATGCAGCTTGGAAAATAAAAACAGTAACATGAAAATACTGCAGCTGATCCCTGCCTAGATGGATGATAGTTGAATATGACGCAATAATATTTGGAATAAATGAAACTCCAGCAACCCACATCTTCTCCCCTAGAAACTGGGACAGGGAGAGTAGATAAGAGGAGTTTAAACTCATGGAGAAGAGTCTGGATTATCTGGTGACACGACAATGTGTCCTTCCTCTCCGAACGTGCCTCTCTCAGCAGTGTAACGCAACTCTAAACAAGCAAGCAGATGACCGTGATAGATTTTCTAAAGCTGGGGAAACTGGGGAAAACAAAAGCCTTATGTCTTATTGATTGTGACCTTTCATCTTTAACACGCAGAATATCAACCAGACATCCACACACCCAGTGCTTTGCATCGTCTCTATCAACTGGGCCGGGGAATGCCATTCTGCTGCCATTTTACACAACATGAAAGATTGATTGAGTCCTCTCCACAAAGCTGGGTATGGCTGTGCCGTGGAGAGGCACAATAAGAAAAAAAAAAATTGCTTCCAATCGCAACGATCTTTACGGTCCTATTTTATTCATGTAATTGAATAAACCTGGGGCGAGTACAGTATGAACTGATGAGTACAGGGCATGCTGACTTGATAAATGCACAGCTGCCTCAGTGCCTGCGACCTTTGGCAAGGTCATGACATCACAGCTGCTGCGTTAAAGACCACTGAATGATTTAGATGGCCCTAACTCATCTTTTTCATCCACAACCACTGATATTCCCTTGAGTGCTTTGTCTTCTGTTAGGGGAGTGACGCCCACTTCAACCTGTGGCTCGTCAGGGTTCCCGAAATCACTTTATCCCAGTACAGCTACCTCAGTCTTGCACAGTAGCTGGCAAAAGAACAGGTAAGATCTAACCACAATTCAACCTGAATTAATTTCTGTTCCCTTACAGATCCATTAAAATGTATAATTGAAAATAATCCACACACTTTAGATATAGTTGCCCATTTTTTACATTTCTGTTCAGAGTGCACAGAGATGAAGGGAATCTATCCTCTTCTTTTGTCATCGTATACTCACCTCTCGTTTCCCTCTAACTTAAAAAAAAAAAGAACGACAGTAAGCTATACCTACTTTTCCAGTTCCCTCTAAACCACTATTGACATGCAGGTGTTCTTACCTGTGTCCTGTCTGAACTGGTGCATGGACTGCAGGTCGATGACGTAAGGAGCAAGTTGGGCGTCCACCTGTCCCAGCACCACCGTCCCCCTGGCGTCCCCCTTCAGCACGTTCTCAATGTGGTGGCACACGGCCGCACTGTACGGCCTCCAGCGTCCATGTTCGTTCAGCCACTCCCAGACCACCACTCTGGCCAGGTTCTGAGGGGGGTACCCGAGCCCGTTGACCGACACCAGCACCCCAGAACCTGGACGAGCCATCTGCCCTCAGTGGTGCCTGCTGGTTTTAGCTGTCGCAAGTGCTGTGCCAGAGGTCCACGACTACCCGGAGGGTCAACAAAGTGGCCGAAACATCGTCGAGAGAGAAGAAACGGCGTGTCAGCAGTCGCTTATGTACTCGTTGGTCATGTGGACTTTGGGGAAACGGGAGTCATCTGGGTCGTCCGACTGGGTATCCTCCCCCAGGTCCTTCCTGGAGTGCGGTTTCTCTGTCTTTGATCAGCGTCTTCTGAAATGTCGAAGGCAGGATCGTTCCTCTTGTGGCTGGTGATGTTTGAAGTGGCAGATGATGAGCTTTGCAGTGGAAAGCTTCTGTGGGAGCCAGACTCCGACTTCTGTAGAACGCTCACCAAATACGAGATACTCTGAGTAAGAGAAAAGTACAGTCATTTGAGTTTGAAATGAAGAAAAAAAAAATACATCACGACCGTTAAGTCACGAGAGGAGCCATCAATAAAAACAATGCTTTAATCTAATGGATAGGTCTAAGAAACCAGTCTATTGTATATGTGCGTAAATGTCCAAGTGTTAAGATATGAGACCAGCCAATAGTTTCAACGGCCAAGGCCAAAAACCTTTCTGAAGAATTATCTGCACAAAATATGAACATTTAAAACGACATCTTGAGATCTAAGATAGCCATGGGCTTCAACAACCCCCCGTTTAAAAACTCATGACGGGTTATTCTTGAACATTATCTACGGTTTTAGTTCATACAACAACAAAAAATTACATTTGTTATAATACGGTTATCCAACAAATGCGTTAATTGCGTTGACCATGATGATAAAGACGCATATAGGCTACTGTACAGTACGTTACACATCAAAACAGATACATTCCGCGATCCCGTTTTACCTGTTAAATACTGTTTATAGTAGCCTATAATTTATTCGCATAGGCTACGAACCCATAAAATGGTACGAACATCAAATAAAATGTATTTACCAGATATATTTTACGCTCTGCGGCGCGATATGGACATGGAGGTTATTGTTCTAGATCAGCCAAGCTTGCATTGATTCCTTGATGTTGGTCGTCATACAGACCTGTGGGTTGCGATGTCTGTCAGGTAAAGGTAGCATATGTCCCCGAACTTGCCGTGCAATAAAAACAAGGCGCAAATAATGCAAGCTTTCGTCCGATGTTCACTCACTGCAGTAGGAGAAACTGTTGAAATTATATGTTATATCTGCAAATCTTCGTGACAGAAATCCTCTTCGACTCTACAGATCCTTAGATGAAGAATACATGAGATTTTGGAGATGGTATCCTAAACAATCAAGACAATCCTCCGCTCTTTGTCCAAGAAAAGGTTGTTATAGGCTACTTCCGTGCCTCGGTTTATCCTAACTCTGCTATGTATAAACAGTCAATTGCATGCCCTAATTACAATTTCCCGAACGTGAACTGCAGGGCCACCTTGAGGTAGGCTAGGCTTTATTATTTCCCCTTTAGAATCTGTCTTACTTTCATGCGCTCATATTATAAATAACCGATGTAACCGCAAAACTGGTCCAAAATTACGCACAAAGGTTCATGGACACATGTCTCGCTGAACGTGAAAATCTTAACCGTTCCCTTGGCTACAGACGCAGGCAACTAGAACGTCGAGACAGAAAATGAGAATAGTGAGTAGGCTACCTTAAAGAGAGACCGGGTCGGGGACCCATTCCAAATAGACCACAGAAGATAGACGATATTGTGGGCAATGTTCAAATCAGCCAGTTGATTAGAACTAATGCTGCACAGTGAAGCAAAGTTAATTAAATACATTTATACGGACATATGGGTCCAGGGTGCCCATGGCGTCTTAAGTTGTCATTAGAGCGCTTTCTAAGGGAGTAGGTTTATATGCTGGTGTTGTGCTCCCAGATGCACCCCCGCCCTGAAAAGCACCTCCTCGCGGGAGTGCGCACAAACACTCGAATCAAAAAGTGAAATATTGTCTCGATATCGCAAACAAACGGAGGGGAGACAGCTGTCTCGCATAGTAGTTTTTTGTTTAGAGAATAAAAGAGAATGACGTTGGTTATTTGTGTTCTTCTGGTGTTCTTCTTTACACAAAATCCTTAAAACTCGTAATTCAAAACGTATAATGATGAAGGCAAACCAATACTATTCTTGTTCTTAGATTTCTTGTTCTTGCATTTCAGGACAGGCCTTGTTTTTCATTTGATGTAAATGCACTGCACCCCCTGCTAACTCTGACTAGGAAAGTGACACATGCATGAAACTTACTCTGGTTACTCATACTAGTCCCCCCCAGTGTACAGTAAGAATAATTGATTCTGGGATATACAGAACTTACAATAGAGGGGGTGCATTTCAGGGCAGGTCTGTGTTGGGCCTTGCCACGAAATGTGAGGGGGTGCTTTTCAAAGTGGGGGTGCATCTGGGGGCCCAACACTTGTTAATGGTAAAATGATGCACATTTACCACATTTTAGTAAACATACTGGTATTAACGGGACTGCCAATGTAAAACACACATATTTGAAGATCACAAACATGCTCACTCAGGTGGCTACTATGTCCAAGCTGGATCATTTAATAAAGACAGACTTTGACCACAACTTGTGCTAACAGATAGCATTATACGCTGTCTTATTGTGCGTCTGTCATAGCCTATATGCTTTAGCGCCCCGCGAACCGCTTAAGTGCGAGAGGGCACGCGATGGATTGCTAGTGATGTCATGATGTTGGAAATGCTACCAGAAGAGGGCAGCACGCATCCATTAATCAACAGCCTCAAACTACTTAAAAAACGTCCTGGCCAGTATTGTGAGAACATAATTGCTAAATGCGAACATTCAGGGTACATGGTAGTCAATTGTTTTAAAAGTTTTAAAAACAAAACGAACAAAGGGAATAGGTTATAGGCCTACTTGTGGTCTTTACTTGTGGTGTTTATTATTCGCTGCAGTGTCACTTGAGAAAATCTTCACCGGTTCTGTTGCCCAAGGTGGACACCTAGTGGCTTCCAAACGAACTTCAAATACAAAACAGGAGGATGAAGTTTTGAAAGTGACTGTGACGTGTACAAAGTTTGATAACATGTTGATTATTTTATGATTATTTTGTTCTATGGAGGATGGTGAAATACACAAATGGACGACACTCAACTGCCATGCTGAACAGGGAAAACAATTGGTGAGTGAAACATCCATAAGCAGTCATCAGAAATCAGATAAGAATGTTGGATTAACCTGTTTGTTTTTGAGTGTAGACCACTCTCTACTTTATAGGCCTTGTAGTGTTGTGTAGACCGCCGTGTCTCTTATGTTTGAGTAGACCGCTGTGTCTATTTTGTGTTTGAATTGGCCTTGTAGTGTTGCAGACCGCTGTGTCTGTATTTGAAGAGGCATTGAATTATTGTAGAACATTTGAGGGCATTGCTTTCACTTAGCATAAGCACATTTTCGGACAGATGAGCAGAGCTGAGTAGCCTAACAACGCTGGCACCGTTGATTGAATCAGCTTGTTTCAACTGGTGAATGAATGACATGCTGGATAGCTAACCTGCAGGTTAGCTGTTTTGACAATATAAAGTGGATACTTTATTTTCAGCAAAGATGCACTGAATTGTCTACATGGTAATGACTTAAAGTATTGTTTACAGATAAGCCATGTGTAGGGCTGTCCGCAGTTCTGAATTTTATTTATTACTTTATCAGAAGGGGCCCCTCGAGAATGCTCCGCTCTTTGTTGTAGTCTAGCTCCGCCTCTGATTGATCCATTGACAACACCTGCGTGCTATCAGGGGACAGGCACGCAACCCGAGTACTGCTGTACTTACCTGTACTAATTCAATTTCCAACATTCAAACATTGAAGAGTTGAGTTTCTCAACACATTATACAGGAGTAAGAAATTGCTTGCTTTATTGTAACATAGTCTTCAAGGACCAGTATGTGAGGTGAAAAGCATGTGGTTATAATGCAACTCATTTGACGTAACATTTCTATATCAAAACAAACAATAAATAAAAATCCTTTACCATTTAAAATATATAATTAAGAACAGATCATATCATAAGTGATTGTGACCGTGATGTTTTTGTAAATGCCCATGTCACAGCATTGTAACCTCATAAAGCTTTTGGTCTCACAAACTCCATGCAGTCTCACACAATCGCACTTTCTCTCTCACTCACTCACTCACTCACTCACTCACTCACTCACTCACTCACTCAACACACACACACACACACCTCTCTCTCTTACTGCATTTGAACCATTTGATAACTGCAAATCAGTTGCCAGGCAGCAACAATTAGAGCTCCTTCCTCCTTGAAACTTGCCCCCAAAGCCCAATGCATAAATAACCGGCAAAGTACCACCAGTTACAATTACAATAGCACATTAATATTCTTTCCTAGCGTGTTATTCATGTATTTACATTACAAGAAGATTGGATTATATTACTTGTTGATATGACTGGGCAGTATTGCTGACCAGATGAAATATGAAGGGAATTTCCAGTAGTAACCGTGGCTAGATGTATATGAATCACCAGATTAGCAGGCAATAAAGCAGATGTTTGGCAGGTGGAAGTAGTGCACCATGTTAGACGGAGTGAAGAGAGAGACAGAGAGAGAAAAGACAGGATATGTAAGTCACATGGGGTTTAAAACAAAACGTTTGGCATGCTCATAGTAGTCCCATTTCTACTTATGGAAAAAAAAAGTACTCAAACAAAGTGGATTTCTCTTTTTTTGTCCATTTTCCATTTTACTTTCTTTGTTGCGGTGTTGCATAAAAAGCAGCCGGGTACACAGTAGGTGAAGCTTGCCTGTCGCCCTCCAGGGTGTGAGCGCTTAAACTGTTCTGTCCGTCCCGGAGCGCTTCCTCACCACCTTGCCCCCGTTGACCTGGTCCACAGCCAGCGTCTCCAGCTCAGCCTGGGGCGGGGCCAGGGGCGGGGTGTTGTGAGGGATGCGGTGGGCCACGCCCACATGGGCCCGATGCTGGCGGTCCCGGGCCGGGCTGTGGCGGGGGCTGGACGAGGCGCCCATGGAGGAGCGCTCGGAGGCGATGGGCGGGATGACGGCGGGGCGCTCCCGTAGCACGTGCGGCTCCGGCGTATCCCTGGCGGCCTGCAGGAAGGGGGTGGGGTCGGGCATGGCGTCCACCGCGTCGCGGAGGGCCACGCGCCTCCCGTCGGCCCCCAGGCGGTACAGCTCCGTCAGCTCCGAGTGCAGCGGCTGCGACAGGCTCTTTTTCATGCGTCGGCGGGGGGTCTCGGGCTGGCGGTCCTTGGCGGGGGGAGGGGTGGGCTTGTAGGAGCTCACGGGGCTCACGTTGGGGCTGCCCTCCGAGGAGCTCCCTGCCAGCAGCTTCTTCTTGGTGGCGTGGAGCTGAGAGGTGAGGTACGCGATGGTGCTGGCTCTCTGCTCCAGCTCCCCCGACAGCACGGCCAGCTTGTGGCTCTTCATCCTCAGCTCCTCCAGGTACTTCTTCTCCCGCTCCTTGATGGTGTTCTCCAGGACGGAGATCATGGCGTTCTTCTGCTCCAGGTCCCTCAGAAGCTCCGAGTTCTCCTCCTGCTTCAGCTTCAGCTGAGCCTCCAGCTCCTCACACTTCTCGTGCAGCTCTCTGCATCGGGCCTCGCTGTTGTCTGTGCACACAGCAACACACAAGGTCACACATACTAAGGTTTAGTATAATTAGACTTTGAACTTGCACCACTCATTTAAGATGTATTCCTATATGTTGAATGTATGCACCTTCCTGCCAAAGTCAATGCCTTGTTTGTGCAAGCTTTCATGGCGATTAAAACCCTTTCTGATTCTGATTACTAGGTACAGTAGGGTTCACACAAACACAGATATAAGGTATACAGAGGCAGCCAAGACAAAGGCAATTAGGCGAACACACGCACACATTTATTTGTCATTAGTCCGTTGAGTGCCAGCACTAATCATGGATTGAGCCAGTCAGCTGAGATCAGTCGGTGGGGGGGAGAGAGAGCGAGAGAGAGTCTGGGCTGTGGAGACCTATTTGCAGTGGAGCAGAGAGCTCCCTGTCTCATATTGCAGCTCTGGTCGATAGCAGGGCACGGCTCTCTTCTGACCTTCATCATCCCTACTACCCTTAGTTTGTACTAATACTGCTCCCCCCCCACCCCTCCCCAACATCACCCCACTCCGCCCTCTGGCAGCCATGGCAACTCCCTCACAGAGCTAAGATGCAGGCCTATCTGTCTCATCCAGGTGATGCTACATTATAACCCTGGATCACATTGCCATTGATCATATAGAGAAATCGAATGAAATCTCAGCCACCCCACCCCTGGATTTCGGGGAAAAACTACAATTACCATGCAGCCTTTATACAGCAGGACTTAGCCCAGGCTATCCCAGGCATAGGGAGCTTTTCTGGTTCCATTATCTCTGATAGACAGAATCCCTTCCTGAGCTGCAGTGTGTGTGTGTGTGTGTGTGTGTGTGTGTGTGGGGGGGGTTACTGGTGCCTCTACCCCAGTAAAAGGGGGTTGTTGTCTCTGTACTGGGCCCCAGCTGGAACTGCCCTGCTGCACTAAGTAGGTTGCCGGCCGTGCATTAGCACTGCCAGACCTAATCTAATTTCCTGCACTGCAATCTGCGTGTTGTCCCACACAAACCTAATACTGTCTCTCACCACTGTCTCCACAGCACTGCTCAGAACAGGGCCAGACACAGTTCTCTGTCAGTGAGGATGGCAGTGTGGCCACACTGGGATTATTTGGGAAGCTGGTGACCCCTTCAGTGTTTCAGCAGTCTTAGAGACAGAAAATCAAAGATCAAGGCTTAATTTCTGGTTAATATAGGTCATCTTAGCTTAACCCTGAGGTCAGAGATCAGCAACTGCTTGTCAAGCCATTCTATTTGGCTTCTTTGGGTTACGATATTGAATGTGTTGGTAGAATATAGATCTTATATCCTATAGGTAAGGGATGTCAAATATAATCCTGTGTCCCATTCTATAATTAGGAATGTGACATGGAATACAACTGGACCCTTGTCTGATTCTGCTTTACAGTCAGGGCACAGTGTACAGGGTTCTGCGGATGGTTCCACGGCGTGACCGCGGACCGTTCTGCCGAGTGACCATGGACCGTTCCGCTGGTTGACCACGGATGGTTCTACTGCGGCTCTGAATCAGGCCTCTGTTGTGACTCTGGCATGTTCTGGGTAACGGGGGGAGGGGTGGCGAGCCTGGCGGTGAGCAGTCAGGGGTGGGGGGAGGGGCCCCCTGAAACGGCAGGGGTCCTGCAGCGCTTCCTGGGTGGGAGCGTGTTACCAGGATACAGCCGGTGGTTTCTGCAGTCTCCCTGGGCATGGGCTCCACAGAGAGAGGGGGCTCTGTTCTGCTGCTGCCTTATTTATAGCCTGGCTGCTTTTGAAGGGCCTGGTCCTCGTGGCACTTTTACTATTTCTAATCGCTGAGGAGAAAGCATGCTACAACTGATTCGATGCATGTGCTATTCTTAAGTCAGACATGTGCTATTCTTAAGTCAATGTGTGTTATATATTTTTGGGCAAATGCCGATCCTATGCCAAACTAACCATTTGAACAGATCATTTATACAAAAGAGGATTTGTGGTTGGTGGGGATGGCTACAGTATTAAATCAGAAACAAAAGGTGTGCAAACACTGTTGGCTTGGTGTAGTAAGTACATTGGCTGGAATGCAGACACTGGTATATCTTAGGCTAGCCATACAAAAGGAGAATTGAAAGAATGACCGTTAACTTAGCATTCAGCGCCCACTCTCACTACAGCTCACACTGCAACGAAGGACCAGAGCGGCCTCTAATCCAAGCAACGCCAGGGGCACAACAGGTGAACCTGATATGTGCGCTGGGTGTGTGTGTGTGAACCTGTGCTTGTGTGGCGGAGGCAAGGGAAGGTCTCACCTGATGGATCAGAGCTCCTCAACGTCAGCTCGTATGTCAGGTCTGTAAACAGAGCAGAGGGTCACATGACACCATGAGATCAGGGTGTGACGGGTTCGTCTGGGACGGTGGGCGGCTCCGTCAAGGAGCAGGCCGGATCAGGACAGACGGACGGGGCAGCAAGCAGCATTTGGTCAGAAGCACAACAACAACAACAACAACAGCAGCTAGCTCATCCAGATGGGTGGCTAGCATCTCACCGACCCCAGGATTAGTGAGAGTTCCAGGGCCAGCTTAGCACCAGCAGGTCACACAGGGTTATGGGACTGTCGGGGCTAAAGCATAGTGAAACATGTATAATAATAATCAGCTTTCCAGCGTGACTTTGGTCTACTGCTCGGACTGTCGATGCTGCTGCTAAGGAAGCAGATGCATGTCCAGTTGCAGAGCTGCTCTAGAGGAGTGTCGTGTCGGCGTGTCGTTCAGGGCGGGGGATGTTTACCTGTGCAGTGCTGCTGTAGCCGTCTGATCTCTGAGTGGAGGCCCTTCAGAGTGTTGGCGTGGTCCTGCTGCAGGAAGAGGAGGTTTTTCTGGGCGCTGTGCAGTTGATTCTCCATTGTAACGTTGGCAGATGCCATCGGTCGACACTACTTAGACACCCAGCAGCCCTCGACACCTGACACACAGGCGGCAGAAGGACAACATCATCACTCTGGTCCCCTACTGGATTGCTTCCCCATCTCAGATATTTGGGATGGGCTCTGGCAGAACGGTGTCACTGGCCAACCAATTCTAATCCTTTTTGGGTGATACTCTGAACAATCTCTACATGGCAACACCATCAAATCCATTAACAGCATTGACTATTAGTCATACAGTCGGAGAATCTAGGAAGGAAAGAGTAGCTACAACAGTGAAAATAAGTTAGCTTAGAAAAGGCTACATCAGATAGCTATAATGGAGCTTTTAAGATACAACTTCCCTTGCTTTGTTTGCTTACTCTAATAGGCAAAAAATGCTGATGTTGACCTATTGATTTTATAATAAGAGTGGGCAGTCTTGGCTTCCATATCTCTAGGGACATACAGTATCTTATCGTTTGTAATAGCTTTACTAGCACTGAACCTAAACAAAAGCTTGCTGTTTGCCTCCGCATATATACTCCCCAAAAACTGTGCTAAGGTGTCCTACCTGATGTTAAGCCATTTTCAATTCCCACAATCTCTTGTATTTGAAAGAAGTTTTTATCAACAGGTATTCAAAAAAGACTAGGCAAATTTCTAGGCAGCCCAAAAAAAGAAAAAAGACATCTCCATCCTTGCCCAGATAACACACAGACGTTGAGAGAGAAGTAACCCACGTTTTCACAAATCCTCAGAACACGGAAGACGTCACAGGGACACAGGGTGCGGCATAAGGCAGCCCCCCCCCCCCCCCCCGCGGCCCCCCTCCCTCTGCCCCCTCTCCCTCCTTGGACGCCCTTGCTTCCAGAGAGAGAGAGAGGGCCATCCCTCAGTCACAGCAGCTCCATTGTCTCCACCCTCTCCCCAACAACACCACTGGGATCAGGGGGGGGGGGGGGAGGGGGGGGGGGGGGGGGCACATTGATTCACCCTCCCTGAGTGCCGAAACACAGAAAAAGCTTTCCCCTTGCATACATTAGAGAGCTTCAATAAAACATCTTTCGGCTTCTTCCTCTTACATCATCTGCTCACCAACATGAATAAAACATTCACTATCACCTCATATGGAATCCCAGCACATGCTCCTTACTAGTCAGACTCAGGTGAAAATCCGTCTGTGTATCAGTCATATATGACCTCCAGTACAGTTGAGTCATACACACAAACGGTGATGTCATACAGAGTTAATCTATAATAGATGCGTAATCCCAAGTGCTTCCTGTACACCTCGCATCGCAAGCACAGTCTCGTGCATCACACCCCCTTTTCCTGGAACAGACCGGATGCTGATAGCTTCAGTTTGATCATCGGGGTCCTGATCCTCAATTTAAAAACAGAATACATTCCTATGACCATGGCTGAGGTCACCGTACGAAAACCATACTAGCTACAGGAAAAGCGATCACAAACCTTTACAAATGACATCACATTAGACTACATCCCTGTTACAGTCACAGCCAACTGTCTTCCTTCTAATGAATACAAATCAAATGACAACAATGAAACCATGACAACAATGTGCCACCTACTAGTATCTCTGAATGCTCTCCTCCCCTTTCCCCAATACAATAACCATCATTTCCTCACACTGAATACACAGACATAAATAATCAATGAACTGCAGCACTAAACACAACTGTGGCTCCCATCCTCTTTAACGTATTGTAAATACACCACATGTGATATGGATCTCATTCTTTTTCACTCTTTTCATTCTCTATGTACTTTGGTTTGAGTACTGCCTTCCTTTGAATAACGTGAAGCACTTTATTTGTTGATAAAAAAAAAATTTGCAGGCAGTTAGAGAAAATTAACAGCCTGAATTGTAGTATAAAGTATTTGGCAAACGTTAGATAACTGGGGCTAACGTTTATACAGGCAAGATATCTAGCCAGCTAATTCCACATTTCCCAGGCACTTTCCTATTTCAGCACCTGCATTGCGGACAGCACCCGATACGACTTTCATACACTGCATCTGAAGGACTTTGATGGTGACCAAATTTGTCAACAAACAGCTAAGGTCATTAGCATGCTAGTAACTAACCAAAGACCACACATCCATCAGTGATAAATTCATGGATAAGATAAGCTGGGTAGTACTGTACATTCATTCTGATTGTGTGGCTGTACACACAGCAGCACCGCGCATGCCTCATTTGCTAATTTAGCATGTCATTAACGTTATACCACAGAACTATTCGTGTTAGAGCTAGCTAACGTTACTTGCCAATGAAGCTATTTAAAGCCAATGAACTTGATAATACTATAGCATCCAGCAGCAGGTGTAATTACGGGGCTAACGATACTAGCTGTCAATGAAATCAGCTAGCTACCCTAACGTAAACAGACAACCTATAATGGTACCTACCGGCTAAACGTGACAAAATAGTTGGATACTCTCTATAAGTAGAATTGTTTCAGCAGAAGCTAGCCTTTCTGGCTAAGCCGGTTATGCCATGTTCTGCATTGTGTTGATGATGTCAAGTGATCCTCTGTCGGTCGGCAGCTAGACAGAAAGCTGTGTCAGATTTCTCTCATCTCCCTGAGCTACAACAAAATACAGCGATGCATCATGGGAAGTCAGAAAAAAAAATCACTATATTTACCAGTCCTATTTAGAGGACCAAAGTAGTCCAAATTAAATTAATAATTAAATATTAGTTAATTAGTTTAAAAGCATTGATAACATAATAAATAACGTGTAAATAGTTTCTTATGTTCTTTTTTTGAGGGGGTGGACGGGAGGGCTAGTTTTCTCAGCCTCACTAAATGTAGTAGGGTCCAGTGACACCATTTTTATAATAATCCCAGAGAATAGCCTATTATCACACCTGCCTCCCACACCAGCACACAGACGATAAAGGAATATAAAATATTTCTGATTCTGATTCCTCTCACCCACCAGAATAAGATTCACTCTCATTGATACAAGGTACATTGACTTTCTATTAAAGCAATAATGAGTTATATTTTACATTTGTGAATTTGCACTTTTGGACATGCTTAGTTACTTATTTTACAGCGTACAGTGATACTTATAGCTCTAGAGCTATGATTCTTTAAATCTTTTTTTAAGAACCAGACTGATATTTTTTAATCGTAATTAACGTAAATCTCTCGAAACAATGTATCTCTAGCTCTATTAGCTACGTTGACTACTGTACATTGACTACTGTACAGTAGTTTCTTAGTTCCTCCATAAAAAAAATCTAGTTAGTCTACCTTGATTGTTACTTAAATTGGTTGTTCACCACCAATGTAGCCATGTCCAGTTAGAAAGTTAACTACGAGCGTCATCTCCATAGCAACAGATTCCTGAGCCTTACATGTTTTCAGATCCAATGCACTTGAGCCATCTCGTGGTCGGAAGAGGAACTTGCAAACATCAGTGACAGCCCACGCTACACTTTTTGAGGCATATCTCAGAGAGCATACCTTTAAAAGATGAAAGATTATTTAGTGCATTAAGGAAATATGAATTATTATATCTAAATGCATACGCGTTTTTCGAATCCTGTTCATTTGCATTCAGTAATGAGACTTGATCTTTATGCAAGTTTCTGAGATAGGAGGCACACTGGAAAATCTCCAGTTTTTTTTACTATCTTGGCTTAGTTCAGTCAGTTATGGTTTTGACGTTATACTGGTCGTTCCCTTTTTTGTCAGTCCTATTCCTTTAATATATTTCTTGACCGACAAAGGAATTCTTTATTTGTTCTGGGTAGACATTTTTTCTGCTTGTCTAGTAGGCATACAGTAAACTCAAACTGATAAACCCAGCCTGCATATTGAATACTTTTGTGTGTTTTCTTATGGGTTTCTCTGCAGATTTCGTAGCATTACAGTAGTGTTGCTTCTTACTTTTCTCTGTTGAGGTATATTGTGAAAACAGTGGACTTTTCATCTGGGCCAGAATGTCACCCTGTGCTCTCCACCACAGTCTGACTTAACTACCTTAAATTGTCTCTGGCAAGAGGAATTCCACAGCAGCACTGCTACCGCGTAAAATGATATGAACCAAAAACAAAAAAATCTATTTCACAACCAACCTAAGCAAGTGTCTCAAATGTAATAAAAAATATATGAAAAAAAGAGAAAGAGAAAAAAGTCTCACGGAATAAATGGGATTATTGTCTCCTTCCTGAAATGTTATTTTACGGAAGCAGCCTTTAATCTCTCTCTTTGGCTTTGGTATGTTTTTGACAAGGATTAAATTCTTCTCATATCTTTAGTTTTACTGATTCTGGCACAGAGCCCAGAACCTTATAGACCAACCAGTACTGTAGTGGTAACATATCCTCCCCCAGCATCCTTTCCAAAGCATAAAAAAATTAAATAAAAATCGGAAATAAAAAAACTGGTACGGTATATTCCTCAATTTTCAAGACTTACAGTACCCTTCTAGTAATTAGTTATACTTATAGGCTGTTAGTGTTCATCATCCGGTATCATGACAGGTAGTAAAATGACTAAATGAAGGGAGACTAACCAAATGAAACAGGAAGTGCTGCCATCATAAACTCCTATTGAAGCATTAAATCATGTGTGCTGGGGAAAGTGTCATGTTGTGTGTCACTTGGATAGACTCACTCACCAAACTGTAGAAACCCAGCAGTCTTGTGGAGATTCTGGATTTTCTATAACATTGTATTACGAGTTAAAAGTTAAAACAACCGTATTTCTATCATGCTTTCTGTCACAGTCATTCTGGAGTATAGGTTGCGTAACCATAGACACAAGTTATGTGTGGAATGTTGTGTCTCTCGTTTCCTTTCTGCAACCATTAGAAATAATGTCCTTTTTCTAACCCCCTTAATTCTGTACTTACGGACTATTATGTCAAAGGTGAAGAATGGTGTCTTTTGGTGTTACCCCCAATATATATTTCTGATTGGGTCCATCTGAGAAGCTTCCCCCAGCCACAAGCTTACCTCCATCCCTGAGCCGTTGACTGTCTGTGATTTCCTTTAACAAGCTGGCAGGTCCCATAAATGTGCTGGTGATTTACTGCCCTCTAGGCCTATAGATTGAAATTCTTTTTTATGACAAACTCTAGGAAATACATTCTTTCAAACGGCACTAAAGTCGACATTTGTGTTCAGAAATGTTCCAAGTGATGCCTAACAGACGGTTGTAAGGCAGTTGGACTTGGGCCCAAATGACCAAAGGGGGCCAAGGCCATACTGCCGGCAAAGCAATTAGAACGAACTAATAAGCGTTTGAAACGGCAGACAGTCAATCAAGGACACTGTGGACAGCCAGCAAGGGAAATGGTTAAACGGACCTGAATCCGGCATTGGGCACAAAGCTCAGCAGCTCTTGGGTGAGAAGATACTAAGAACACCATGTGTCAAATGCCATGAAATGCCACTGAAACCCAATCACATGGCTCTTGCAGCCCAGAATTCAATGCGGCAAAGTTTTTATTGCCTCCACTCTGACCAACTGCCAATACCAACACTTTTCAGGTTGTAATAGTTTTACAGTTATTATATTGAGGTTGGCAAGGCTAAATGCCCTGAAACTCTGAAAACCTAATTAAATTTTCCAAGAGTTTTTACGTGTGCAGGCAGACATAATCACTCCAATACTGAATTCAATGTGTCATTTATTTGATCAGATCAAAGAAACCAAGTCTGCCACTTCATTTACAGTAACTGAATGAAATGATTTATTTCAATTAATTCATTTCATTACAGAATGCTATTTACAGTCACATTTGGTTGTTCTGTCACTCTGCTAACACAAACTCTGAAAGTACTCTGAAAATAGCTTACCTGTGACTCTAGTACACAGGATTTGCAACAGAAAACTGTCAAGTTAGTCACAGAGGGTCTGTGTAAAGGTTTACTATGGACTCTTGCTCTACTGTGTGACTTATATTTTTGTAATGAGGCTGGACTAGCAGAGAGCATACTTTCAGAACAACTCATTTTCACAGTCCAGGGAAAGTAATGGAGCCTATGCAATTCAAAGCGACACTTTAATTACCAGTGGTTAATGGAGCACTACCACCAGGCTTAGAAGTGGTTGTAACTCTAGGTGACCACACAACCAGCCTGGATGGGGAAAATGCACCGCATCGTTACAGTATAATGAATCCTTCAACACGCAAAGGAGACGCTGTGATAAGACTTGGTGCCCTAGTGAAATGACATAGGATGGAAAAACATTGGGATTCCAAGGAGATAACAAAGCAGAGAGGGGATGATAAAAAGGTTTTAAGAACTGAGAGTTGTGTCTGAGAATCCAAGCATTCTGTCCTCCACAAACAAATATAGTTGGCAGTAGCTAAAGATTAACAAGCAGTAAACCTTCAGGAAAACATTCAAATCTAGGAAGGAAATCACAATGATCTCACCCCTGAAGGCTCTCCACCTAATTTGGTAATAAGATCTTAAGATGACCTTCCACATGCCTGTTATATTTAAAAGGTGGCTTCATTGCCATGGACACAATGTGCCACTGGATGTTCCCCAGTGGTGCAGCAGAAACAGACCTGCCTTTCTTGGCCTCAGAGCAGAGTACAGCCCAAACCTTCCAGGCTCTCGTTACAACCACCCCAACCACCTCTGCCTTGCCACCATAATCACAGCTCGCAGATAGAGCTCAGAGATTCTTTGTTTTTCCACCAAAGAAGCAGCCCCAACTGCTGTTTTTCTTCACTGTTTCCAATAGAAATATTTGATCCCGGTGTCTAGTCATAACAGTAAAGAAGATTCTGCTGACTCGTAGTATTTTAGCTGTTAGTTGTTCCACACCGGAGGAAGGAGCAGTCTATTTCAACTTCCCAGTCATCCTCAGGATAGAATGATTCTCTAACTGCAACGGTTTTTGAATTACATTGAAAGTTGAAGGTGGTGATGTTATTGGCTTAGTTTATACTACTATATATTGTACTTTAGAAGTATGTGCATTTTTTGCAAAGAAGACATTAATATTTTGGTGCGCTGCAGCAGTGAACTATGAACATAAGGTGTTGAAATGCAGAGTAGATGTTCAAGACTTTCCAGCGTGATGATTTCTTACTGGGTCGAGGCCGTCCAGGCTTCTGTGTGCCGCTACGGGGCCGGGCCGGGCTGGGGCAGGGCAGGGCAGGACTGTGTCAGGCCCCCTGTTGTGATTGGGCTGCAGACCTCCCTGTCTTTAGCGCTGCTCTGAGACTACAGGAATCTGACATATTTGCTTGCTGGTCCTCACAGGCCCAATTGAACCCTCAGAGTGATGGAAGCCCTTAAAGCACACATCATTAAACACTCCCACTGGCCCAGCCCAGGGTGAGGAGAGTCCAGGGGTCCACACCGGGCTCTGGGACTGGGCCGCAGGCCCCGGTACTGCCCCTGTACGTCACGTTTATTTATGGGTGTTAGTAGAACCCAACGTCCGGATTGTGGACAGGGGACTGAGGTCACACGAACCCTACAGATTATTTCTGACTGTACAGACATACATGTACATACTTCACATATAGATTCAAGTGAAATACCAAACTTTTGTTTTAAAACACTTTTTTTCAGATGTTTAGGTTTAAAGATGTGAAACGGGCCGTCAGAGAACATAACATGAGATTGATGGAGGCAGAACTCGTTCTCGTGCAGCACTGCACACCATTACCCAGTGCAGGAATGTTGAGCCTGTGCTCCTCTCTCTTTCCGGTGTGGAACTAGCAAGCATGAGCTACATGCTAAGGGATCATAAGCCGTAAATAAACACTAGCTGCTGTTTATACATCTCACATATGGATTTTAGTGCCTGTGTGATCTCCAAAGGCCTTGGGCCCGCTCCAGGAGAGCAGGGCTACTCATCCTTTAACAGAGGCCTCCAAATAAAACAGGGCTGTCCAGCCAAGCACAACGAGCTTCAGAGCTATTTTCCACCATCTGTGTGGCCAGGCAAAATACAAGGAAACCATTTGAAACCTCTGAAACCTTCTCCCGATTGAGAAAACTGTAGATCAGCGAGATTGATGAAAAGGCCAAGTCAACGCACTGTCAAAGCTTTTCCTGAACTTACGTTTTGCACTGCAGGGTGGGGGAAAAGAATAGTCTACCGCCTCTCCCAGCAGTGTTTGAAGCTACACACTCCTCCTCTCTGTCACTATGCCACCCTCCCAGACTAATACCTTTCTATCCACCAGCCCAGGTTAATCCCCTGTACATCCGTCACACAAGGCTGATTCTAGATCCCTTGGCAAATCCAACTTGGAAGTTCCACACATTCCAGGGTCTAATGGGAACACCTCCTCATCCTCTGTCTCCTGTTGAAGGCTTCAGGGCCCACCTGCCCCCCCCCCCCAGCCCAGGGCTGCACAGCTGCTCTCTGCAGGCTTGGCGACCAGCAGCGACCAGGGTGGGAGAGCTCTCTCAGCTGTAGGGTCCAAGGGGCCTCGCGGAGGTACCCGGCTTCACGATCCTCTTTCAAAGGGAACAAGAAGGGACCACAGCCATTCCCCTCCCACCCCCTACCCCCAACCCCCATCCTCTCCCCGGAGCCCAGCTGCCTCGAGGGGAACCCAACACCCAGCTGGGCCTCCGTGTGAAACCAGCCAGCACAGGAAAGCCATGGATTACGGCCACCTTTTTCTACCCCATCTTCGTTGACGCCCCCTGTCGTCCTTGGCAGCCACCACCTCCATCTCCGCTCCTCTGCTCCTCTGCAGAACTGCGATCGAGGCCCTGTGCCTGACACAACTCTTCACGTGGACGTCATTTGACTTGCCAGGGGGGAAAATCTTGAACCAATTGTCTGAGAGGACAACGTTGTTATATTTTAGTTGATAAAACTTTCTTTTTCAACCATGCAGTGTAACAGCGGTGTTAGCTTTGGCTGATTCTGATTGATGGGTCACCAAAGCACAACACCGAAAAGGAAAACCACATTAATTAACAACAGATCATTTCTTCAGAATATGTCCTCATGGACAGCCCCAGTGTTACTCTGTTTGAGTATTACTCTATACGCTGTTTAGAGGCAAATCAGATCGAGTTTCAATTCAGGAAATTCTTCCCGTGTTGTATTTTCTTTCGGTCAGGGGAGGCTTGTGCCTTGCGGCTGGGCCGGGCCGCACAGCCAACTCAGAACGCTCCATGAAAAGAGGCTTTATCTGCCAGTCATTCACTCTCATTACCCCGAACAACACCTTGCCAGAAACACTTACACTTTACATTCATCAAAAAGGCCCCATTAATGATCTGCAATTGAAATGAGTGTGTAGCTGCTGGTTTGACAGAACACATGGCATGTCCAGTATACACAAACCAAAAATAAAGTCTAAACTTTCCCAGGGAGCTTTTCTATTACTGAAAAGGATTTTGGTGGGGGAAACAATTAAAGCCTTTGTGATAAGAAATAGTTTTGTTTATGTCATGTGCTACCATCGACATAAAGATTTTATAACCCTGTTTGGTGCCCTTGGATAATCCAGTAACAAGCACAAACAGTGGCATAAATCACCCTCAGGCTGCGTTTCACCCCTCCGGCAAAGATCTTTTGCTGAATCAAGTGTTTGGCAGAGAAAACAAACCCCTAGCTTTAACAACTCTATAACTGCAACATCAGGTGACGGTTACAACGTTCTGACTTGCACCATTGACGGCGTGCAGCGGGACAGAATCAGCTTTGGGGCGGGCCACCACACAGGCCCGTGCAGAGCCATCACGTCTGTAGATCATTAACGGAGGCGCTGATCTCTAAATGAACTTGACAGTCTGACAGAATGGAAGGCGAGGCGAGCATAATGGTTGTTGCCTCTGTGTTACATTTACATTTAGTCATTTAGCAGACCCAGAGCGACTCACAGTAAGTACAGGGACATTCCCCCCGGGGGGGCAGGAGTACGTGAGAGACAGAGAGGAGACAGCGAGAGAGAGAGACAGCCAGAGGAGTAGGTGAGAGACAGAGAGGAGACAGCGAGAGAGAGAGACAGCCAGAGGAGTAGGTGAGAGACAGAGAGGAGACAGCGAGAGAGAGACAGCCAGAGGAGTAGGTGAGAGACAGAGAGGAGACAGCGAGAGAGAGAGACAGCCAGAGGAGTACGTGAGAGACAGAGAGGAGACAGCGAGAGAGAGACAGCCAGAGGAGTAGGTGAGAGACAGAGAGGAGACAGCGAGAGAGAGAGACAGCCAGAGGAGTAGGTGAGAGACAGAGAGGAGACAGCGAGAGAGAGAGACAGCCAGAGGAGTAGGTGAGAGACAGAGAGGAGACAGCGAGAGAGAGACAGCCAGAGGAGTAGGTGAGAGACAGAGAGGAGACAGCCAGAGAGAGAGACAGCCAGAGGAGTAGGTGAGAGACAGAGAGGAGACAGCGAGAGAGAGACAGCGAGAGGAGTAGGTGAGAGACAGAGAGGAGACAGCCAGAGGAGTAGGTGAGAGACAGAGAGGAGACAGCCAGAGGAGTACGTGAGAGACAGAGAGGAGACAGCGAGAGAGAGACAGCCAGAGGAGTAGGTGAGAGACAGAGAGGAGACAGCGAGAGAGAGACAGCGAGAGGAGTAGGTGAGAGACAGAGAGGAGACAGCCAGAGGAGTACGTGAGAGACTGAGAGGAGACAGCGAGAGAGAGAGACAGCCAGAGGAGTAGGTGAGAGACAGAGAGGAGACAGCCAGAGGAGTACGTGAGAGACTGAGAGGAGACAGCGAGAGAGAGAGACAGCCAGAGGAGTACGTGAGAGACAGAGAGGAGACAGCGAGAGAGAGACAGCCAGAGGAGTAGGTGAGAGACAGAGAGGAGACAGCGAGAGAGAGACAGCCAGAGGAGTAGGTGAGAGACAGAGAGGAGACAGCGAGAGAGAGACAGCCAGAGGAGTAGGTGAGAGACAGAGAGGAGACAGCCAGAGGAGTACGTGAGAGACTGAGAGGAGACAGCGAGAGAGAGAGACAGCCAGAGGAGTAGGTGAGAGACAGAGAGGAGACAGCGAGAGAGAGACAGCCAGAGGAGTAGGTGAGAGACAGAGAGGAGACAGCCAGAGGAGTACGTGAGAGACTGAGAGGAGACAGCGAGAGAGAGAGACAGCCAGAGGAGTAGGTGAGAGACAGAGAGGAGACAGCCAGAGGAGTACGTGAGAGACTGAGAGGAGACAGCGAGAGAGAGAGACAGCCAGAGGAGTACGTGAGAGACAGAGAGGAGACAGCGAGAGAGAGACAGCCAGAGGAGTAGGTGAGAGACAGAGAGGAGACAGCGAGAGAGAGACAGCCAGAGGAGTAGGTGAGAGACAGAGAGGAGACAGCGAGAGAGAGAGACAGCCAGAGGAGTAGGTGAGAGACAGAGAGGAGACAGCGAGAGAGAGAGACAGCCAGAGGAGTAGGTGAGAGACAGAGAGGAGACAGCGAGAGAGAGACAGCCAGAGGAGTAGGTGAGAGACAGAGAGGAGACAGCGAGAGAGAGACAGCCAGAGGAGTAGGTGAGAGACAGAGAGGAGACAGCGAGAGAGAGAGACAGCCAGAGGAGTAGGTGAGAGACAGAGAGGAGACAGCGAGAGAGAGAGACAGCCAGAGGAGTAGGTGAGAGACAGAGAGGAGACAGCGAGAGAGAGAGACAGCCAGAGGAGTAGGTGAGAGACAGAGAGGAGACAGCGAGAGAGAGACAGCCAGAGGAGTAGGTGAGAGACAGAGAGGAGACAGCGAGAGAGAGACAGCCAGAGGAGTAGGTGAGAGACAGAGAGGAGACAGCGAGAGAGAGAGACAGCCAGAGGAGTAGGTGAGAGACAGAGAGGAGACAGCGAGAGAGAGAGACAGCCAGAGGAGTAGGTGAGAGACAGAGAGGAGACAGCGAGAGAGAGACAGCCAGAGGAGTAGGTGAGAGACAGAGAGGAGACAGCGAGAGAGAGACAGCCAGAGGAGTAGGTGAGAGACAGAGAGGAGACAGCGAGAGAGAGAGACAGCCAGAGGAGTAGGTGAGAGACAGAGAGGAGACAGCGAGAGAGAGACAGCCAGAGGAGTAGGTGAGAGACAGAGAGGAGACAGCGAGAGAGAGAGACAGCCAGAGGAGTAGGTGAGAGACAGAGAGGAGACAGCGAGAGAGAGAGACAGCCAGAGGAGTAGGTGAGAGAGAGAAGAGAGAGAGAGAGAGAGAGAGAGAGAGAGAGAGAGAGAGAGAGAGAGAGAGAGAGAGAGAGAGCGACTGTACCAGCAGAGTGCAGATGACAGAGAGGGCGATGCATCGCGCGTTCCCGGAAGCCGCGGCTCCAGTTGGCAGGTTGTCCTCCAGACCCGTTAGCCCTCCCAGGTCCACGTGTTTAGCTCTTCGGTTTCCCTTTCTCTCCCACCCTCTCTCAATATTTTCTAATGCCACTGAAGAATGTTCTAATGTTGTTTAAGTAGTGGAGCAGCCACATCCAATGAGTATAGCACTGCTGTTATTCTTTCACCTGATACTGAGAAGGACTGTGGAGGGGGCTGTGCCCAGCAAATACCTCTGAGTCCTTCCTCTTCTCCTCAGATCACTGACAACAACCTGCTCCATGAAGATTCACCAGAGAGCTAGGAATACCGAAACCTACTGTACTAATCACACAAGCCTCGCGGAGAGGAAGACTGTACTGTCGCAATGATAGTTCCCTGATTAAGTATCCTTTTCACAGTAGGCTCTCTATCAGTCAGTTTCATATGCCGTATATACTGTTGCTTCTAAGCTATAACGGGTACAGTAAGGTACAGCACATTGAACATTTAAATAGAGAATAATGAAAAATAAACCCGAAAACTTTGAATTTTGAATGCCTCTTTGTCTGAAACATAGCAGTAACCTAAGCAGCTCTTCTGTGGGGCCAGGATGGTGGGCCAGGCTGGTGGGCTCCGACAGAGCTGCTCTGCTCTGGACCGTAGATCTTCCTCAGGATTTATACATCAATAAACAGAGAGCCCACAGCCTGGCCACCGCCATGGCAGGGAAGGTGTAAACTACGAAACCGCAAGACGGGGTCCGTGCCACACAGGGCTCTGGCACACCACTGAGCTCCGGCTGCAGAGACAGGGAGCCCCTCTGTAAAGTCTGACCCGGCGTTGTAGACTATATAACCTCTATCCTGCTGTCTGCTAAGGTAATCATTCCTGCTGTTGTCACCCTGGTCCCTCAGTAGCATTCAACTGTAGCTGCCCAATGAGCGTGTAACACACTCCGGCGTCGCCGTGACACCCAGAGACTCACCCAGAGGTCTTCGGGTCCAGTGATAAAGTGAAGTGTCCATGGTAACTAATGATAAGGTAGAGAGACCAGAACCGGTCCAGAACAGTCGTTCGCTTGGGCCTGTGTTTGTTTTAACGGACAGTGAGGCATAGTGAATACAGCCATGCTTGGCACATCTGTCTCCTGGCTCTCCTAGGGCTGGGTCCTGGCACTGTGTGTGTGTGTGTGTGTGTGTGTGTGTTTGTCGTGACTGCCAAGGACGGGCCAGGCCGCAGTGAACAGTAACACTGTGTGACTGTGTGAAATGTGTCCCTTGGGCTGAGGCACAGTAGGGACATTAGAGCCCTTTGAAAAAGGGGCTTAATGGCTAACAGAGCTGCTTCACTGCACACGCTCAGCAAATCTCACCAGTTAGTTGCCAAACCACGCTTGACAGAATGGAACGCGGATCGAACATTGCCGTTGCGACGTGCGTTGCGCAAGGACATACAACAGTGGGGGAAAGGTGGATCACATGGGGTAAAAAAAAAAGGGAAGTACCAGGTCAATTCTTTCAACTATGTACAGTAAATATAACTTCTTCTTCTTCTTCTGAGGCCCTCTCCGTTCCCACAGTGTGCCTGTCTTCTCTGCAGGGCTGTAGGTGGCGAGGGCACATCTGGTGCACTGCTGGAGACGCACAGCTGATGATTATTGCAGGTAAACTAGCTTATTACCCGTTTGAAAATGAGGGGCCAAGGACGCCAACAGGGACAGCCGTATTTCACCTTAATGCACACCAGGTTTCAACACCTTTGACACGGAAGAAAGAAAAAAAGATCTGTCACTAACTCGACTGTAGCTGTAGATATTCAAGAGGATAAAAATATACTTTGCTCATATTTTGCCTCAATGTGTCAAGGTGTGCTGTCCTGTGGCTCTGTTTGAAGGGTGATGTCATAGTGTGTGTAGTTGGTACACACATATACATATTTATTTAAGTTATTTAAAGAAAAATCCACGTGACAGATTTCTCGTTTCTGCTGGTGAACAGATCAAGGATTGTGTGCCCGGTTTGGGCTCTGGGATCTCTCTAAGTTGCAGCCAACGATCTTCAGAATGGGATGTTTACTTTTCACTGTGGTTCCAACGCCAGCCAAAGGAGCCCTGGAATCAGGAGAGACCTGCAGCCAGAACGGAGCTAGAACTAACAGCAGCCTGTTTGTTCAGCAGCTGTTTAGACAGGTGAACCCCTCCTCCTTCAGGCCTGTTTCTGCTTACTCAGAGGATTACAGGTAACATTATAGAACTGTCAGACCTTTAAAACTCACGGTTTTGACTTAACAACTCCAACCACCAAAAATAGGCATTGAAAGGAAAACGGGGCTCTCAAAATGTTGTAGTAGAAATATTGCGTTACTCTACATTGAGCCTATACCGGATCCTACAATATTTCTAATATAGTTTGTGAATATTCCATAATATTGATCATTTTAAATAATGCAAAAGCATCTAAGCTGTGAAGCGATGCAGTGTTGGTATAGGATAATCATCCCTATTTTTGCAATGAAAGCTCCTTAATCAGGTCCTGGTCGTGAAACGCTTTAATGAACCACTTTACTAGGATTTGTCTTTACAAGCTTCCCGTGATGAGAAGAAAACGTTGAGACCGGCCCTGTACGCCACAGCATTGGAAAAAAATCCGACCTAACCCTAAAGAAGAAGTTTAATGAGAACAAGTAGATTCATAACAGGGCAAGCTGTCAGGGACATTTTCCACTGTAAACATCAGCCGAGGAGGAAAGCGCAAATGAGCAACGAAGCAGCTGTTAAACTTTACAAGGCTGCAGCAATTTATTCATACATTAAACGAGTAAAACTTCATAGATGTTGTTTACTTGAGGTCATACATGACAGGCTGTGTTCTGAGGGCATGGAGGCAGGGGGGGCAGACACCGAGACCCCCCCCCCCCCCTCTGGCATCCCATCCTTCGTTCTGTTTGTCAGACATGTTCAGACAATGTGAGTAAACTTGTAAAAAAATTTACACACTGAGGTAAAGTTGTTAAATCCACAACAAACCAACGTCAATCAAGCTTCTGGCACACAATAATACACTTGTTCGGTGGGCCTCTTTACACAGGACTGTAGGACTGTGCCATTTTAGTTACAGCATGCTATCCTATAATAGAAGTTAAATGCATTGACCTTTATAATGGTAACTTAAATAGCGAGTTTGAATGATTGGGGCCAGTCACCCTGCGAGTGGTGCCCATACCCCCAGGAGCCAAGGAAGGGATGTGAGATGATCTGAACCCGTGCTTAGAAGGAGACCTCTCCACATGTCTGATGCTGTCCAGGCCTGGTCAGCCTGTCACATGACTGACCTGTGGCCACCAGCGTTTGTTATTATTCCTGTCACATGCCTGGAAATGTATCCATCTGTAGGCCTCCGACCCCAACATCTCTATCACGACACGGCATGTATCATTACATAAACAACAAGCCAAGTCAACAAAGATATCTTATTCACAACTGTGTTTTGTGCCATCTCGTTGATTACAGTGGGTGCTGAACGGATGTTGCACCTTCCAAGAATCGTTCAGTTCACCGTTAATATGAAACGTCTAAAACAACTGCCTGTTACAACAGCCAACAATTTCAGACAAGCTGCAACAGACTCATATTTACAGCACATAGCCCAGAGCACAAGCTTGTGTCTGCATTCTAGACTAGAGAACTGGATGTCTAGTATGGCTACCAGTAACTGCTGAGTCAGTAAAGTAACATGCTTAAAAAAAGGGAGGCCTTCTGTATAAGGTACCTCTGTATGCAAATCATAGTCCTAGGTTTGTTGTGACTCGCAGGAAAAACAATACATTTACATTTAGCCATTTAGCAGACGCTCTTATCCAGAGCGACTTACATTTACACAGATTTATTCATCAGACGCTTTCATCCAAAACATACCAAAAATTCAGTGCAGCCCGATAATCAAAGACTGATACAAACCTATCAAGGTATTTTACGGATCTTCATGTAGACATGATAAAGCTGGCGCCTCTTGAGGCAGCAGTGACCACCTGCTTCAGTCCACCTCTGTTGTGATGCGCACACTGGAGACAGATCCTTCTATTGAGCAGGAACGAAAGCTGGAACATAGAGAGAGCGTATTTTCGGTGGGTGAAAAGCTATTTCAATTGCTGTCCAGGTTTGAAGGGTGACGGCATGCCAGCTCTACTCTGCTCCCTCCCCCCCCCCCCTCCGTGTGTGTGTGTGTGTGTTTGTACAGGTGCACGCGTGATGCATGTGTTACAGCCACTGTGTGACTGAGCACTGACCCACTTCCAGGGGTTTGGCACCGGCGCACTGAAACCTCTGCCCTCAGCGGAGAGGCCGCGGGCCACGCTAACAAACAGTCCTCTGTCACGGGCCGGGCTGGGCCCCGCTGGACTCCACTCACGTCGGACACATCGGACCCTCGGTGTTACTGAATATCAATTATCTCCAGCTGAACGTTGGAGGGGTTAGATAAACGGATCTGGCGAGACATCTCAATTCACCATGCCCCACATCCCCACATGGAGTGTGTGTTTTCCCTAATGTGCGTGCACCCGTACTGCTTACGTACCTAGGCACACACACACACACACAGCACCCCACGTGATTTACGGGGAAAGCATGCACGGGAGTGCACATAAATTCCTCCCGTCAAGCACATTGTCTGCGAGAGCCCTGTAGGGAAGGGCTGGCATGTGCCGCTGTTGCTGCCGCTGCCGCTGTCATACCTCATGCCTCGGTGCTGCCTGGACCTAGCACCACCTCTAACCAAGCATGTAACTGCTTGAAAGATGGCCAAACAGGGCCTGAGTCAGAGGTGGCAGAAACAATCAGCATGGCAACAGTCGTGGAGAGAGTTTTAAGGTATGAGGGGAAGGGAGGGGGGGGGGGTCCGTATAACCTGTCAGAAATGTAAATTAAATACGAACCATAGGCTTACCTAACTGTCATTCACGTGCCAATTTAAACATATTAAAAGCCTGCGTGTCAGCAGGTCTCCACGTCTCCACATGGTTATTTCCATTATTCTAGGCCCTGCCTCGCACGGACCAGGGCCTGCCGCCCCCGCACCCCGCGGGACTGGGGCACCACGTCCAACACTCACTGGTCTACGACATTGACACACATCATAAGGTCGAAACAATAACATTATCATTCACATTCTGGGATGTCAACACAGCAACAAGCCCAGAAACAGTTGGCGCGTTGGGGTGGGGTTGGGTATGGGCCCACAGCTGGTCGTCATGGCAGCCTGTCAGTGTCGGTAAACTGCACGCAGACCCCCTGCCTGGAGGGTACGGTAAACACCCTGTCTCGTGTGGACACGTCTCTCTTAACCAGACCTGCAGAGAGAGGGGAGAGAGAGGGGAGAGAGAGGGGAGAGAAGGAGAGAGAAGGAGAGAGAAGGAGAGAGAAGGAGAGAGGAAATCATTTACAGACCAAAAATCTCATACATTTTTTATATTTGACAACAAAGTCCGGGATATAGCAGAATCACAACTGTGTTCAAGGAGGCCACTAGATGTCTCACTGCTTCCTCAGTGCTGCTAAACAGTGCCTCCACACAACAGCACACAGCCTCTGTGCCAGGCCCCAGCCCTGCAGCACACCTACCTACAGCTGCAGAAAGACCACTAGCTATGCATGCAGTGCAAACGGCACCCTACACTACAGCCCTACACATTGGAAATCCAGCCCCAGCAGATTCCACTACTCCTTCCCGTAGGTGGGTATTATTTACCAGAACTTTTCAGTCGGATTATTCTGTTCGGTTGGTCTGTGTGAGATTGAACTGGTCATGGAAAGGCACCAGCTGCCAATCTCAGAGAAGGCAGGCGGTGCAGGGTCTGGGCTGAGGAGGGCCTGTTTTAGGGCCCGTGGAGCAGGTTTTATGAACCTTTAGACTACAAAGCCAGTCAGACAGAGCCACTTCTGGCAGCCCCTGAGGCCCAGTACCAGCTTCCCAGTGCCATACTGCACACACAGCGCTGGAACGTACACAGAAGGCCAAACGTCATTGATGCCTTGTGGCTTTCACAGACAAGGAATTGCCCAGTGGGAGAGCGGATGAGTTCTGTCTAGCCGGTGGGTCTAACCGACCCAAAGTCCGGGAAGCCCTACGCAGTCCAGGAGCTGGCTACTAGCGGGTCCTGCATGAGTGAACCTGTCTCCATGCTAGCTCCCTGCACGGGAACTGCCAGACCTCTGCTCTGCGTCTCCGGCCTCTAAATTACAGTGCTGTGTGTTTGATGGCTGCTTGGCACTGACGCGTTCCCACACCTGAGAGCAGCTCAACGGAGCCAGCCTGATTATAGCACTGCTGCTGCTGCTGTTGGACTGGGAACCGGCACTTTGGCCTTCCAGTGATGTTCAAGATCCAGACCCCCTCCCGGTGAATGGTCGAGCATATGTGCGCGCGTGTGTGTGTGTGTGTGTGTGTTTTTTTTCATGGTGTTGGAAAACTGCATCCTGACAGCCCTTTCCAAAACAAGTGAGTCTGTGACATTAGGGGGGTTTGAGGGGGACTGGGTCTGGAGCTTGCCTCCCCCCGACCTCAAACTGGAGCATGATGGGAAGACATACGAATCTGGGAGTTGACGACGACTTGTCAAAGTGACTGTGACACTGTGGTGAGGAGCGAGCTTGTGGTAAACACACAGCCAAATGCCAAAGGCTAATGGAAGAAAACAAGAAAATATGGACGTGAGACAGACTAGACTGGCCCCTCCCTCGCTGGTAAACACAGTGTGCAATTGAGAGCAATCTTCTCATGAGATGTTGTGTTTTTAAAGAACTGCCGTCCCTTAACACACAACTCAACACAAACCATCTGGTGTCGATCTGAAGCAAGGTGCTGCCCACCACTGACTCTGTCAGCTTCCCACCTTGAGCTGACCCCTTCCACAGACCTCTCCTCTTCCCTGGGCCTTCATACAGCCACCAGCACAAGCCAGAGAGAAAGCTGCAAACCGAATTCCTGATCTGCATGTGGTTATCAGCGCGGCGACCAAAACCTCTACTGGCCCTGCATCAGATGAAGGTCTGGCATTCAGAGTTTGTTGGAGCATGAGAGAGGCGCGATCCAAAAGCCGCTCAGTCAAATTGGTGTCAGCTGTGAAGTGAGATCTCCCTGGACCGGAGGAGCCCATCTGAGAAAGGGTTGGAGATGTGGAGATCTCTCGGAGGCTGGGAGGAGCCACAACTTGGCTCGGTTCACACGATCAGATGAAGTTGTCTGGATTTTCTGGGGAATGATAAGGGGCACTGAAGTCTGTGGTTTGTGGCTGGAGTGTAATGTGTGCTTAGGATGAAGCAGCATGGAGTGTCTGTGGTAGCAGAGAGGGACCAAGGGAAGCAGGGCTGGAGGGCTGGAGGGTAAAGTGGGGGAGGAGACCTGAGGCTGGTGCCGGGGCCGACGCTGAAGCACGCGTTGTGATCGGGGCTTAGAGTGCGGCTCCTTCCTGTCTCAGACAGGATGTGGGGTATCCTGTCTGGCTGCGGGAGAGGAGGACGGCTTCAAAGGAGGGAGGAAGTGGGCAGGGGATGGGGAGCGGTGGGCAGGGGACGGGGAGCGGTGGGCAGGGGATGGGGAGCGGTGGGCAGGGGACGGAGAGCGGTGGGCAGGGGATGGGGAGCGGTGGGCAGGGGACGGGGAGCGGTGGGCAGGGAGGAAGAGGAGGGCTACAGCACACACAATGGACTCCTCAGTCTGTCCTGAATCCCAGCACAGGGCTCTCTTCATGAGGACAGGTAGACAGAAAGCAAAGCACTTTATTTTCAGACAAGGATGTTATTCTGTTGTTCCAGCTCATTGGAGGAGGACATAGGTCACCTGTTTCTCCTCAAAACACTCATGATGGACACACTGTAGAAACCCTTCAAGTTTATGAATGGAATATTAAAATGGGATGAATATCATTCCCACTGAGAGACTTACTGTAAGTACTTCAATAAAAAGGCCAGAGTTTCTCTACGGCTCCATGATGTTGGTGAGGCCATCTAAAAGAGTTTGACATATTCTGACTTCAGAAATATGTGCAGTTGGCACAGAGAGAAGGTCTCTATTCCCCTGGCATCTGAGTCATCCAATAGATGCCTAACATACTGCACAGACACACAACACACCAACACCAACACACACACACACACACACACAAACACATGTGAGTGCAGGGGGAAAGGAAGAGAGAGAGAAAGACATAGAAAGAGATTCCTTAATAAGCCCTTTCACAGAAATAAGTGGGCTGACAAATGCATTACAATGCTTGTCTTGTGAACTGACATACAGTAGATCAAAGCACAGCAGTGAGAAAAGCAGCGTTAGGATAGGGTAATTAGCACTTAGGAGATGAAACATCTTGGCTCTCCTTCACTGTAAAACTTCATGCCTCCACATGTGTGAGCCATTATTTCCCCCATGACCCCAGTGTGCAGGCCTGCACGGTACACAGCCTGACTGGATCAGTGGGCGGACTCGGCTTTCAGCAACCCTGGGCACAGGAACCACTATTTTTAGGTCCTAGTCACACTACAAGCTGCTGCTAATAAGACAGGTTAACCATGGAGCAGGCCTCACACCCACACAAGCAGGAAGAAAACACCAGAGAGAGCTGTGTTCTCTCTGGCCAGGCCACTAGAATGTTCCGAGAAATGTCAATTGATGGCAGTACTTTGATTACAATTAAAATGAAAATGGGTTTCTGAGGTTGGGTATAAAAACGTAGGTATAAATGATAACATATTGTTATTAGCATGGATCTCCTTTGATGGTTTGGTCATAAAAATAAAAAATAAACCTTGTTCCTGATTCTGGAGCTACAAGATATTCTTACAGTATGTCCCAGGCAACATGCTGTCCCTGGACTGGGCTCTCTCCCTGGCAGTGAGAGGACAGGGAACACCGCGTTTACGACCTCTGTCTGTTGGCCTGGCTCTTACATACTGTACTCATGACTGTCTGTCACCTCAGCAAAACCAGTAAAGCCATGGAAGGGTTGCAGATACTGCACATATTGGACCCCAAGCGACCTCACGGCGATTGTGTTTCTGGAAAAGCGTTAACAGAGGGAATGGCAGCAGGTGGGATTACGAGTTTCTGAGATTAGTTGTATTGTTCTTGGTTGGATTATGGAAGATTAGTCGTACAGAAGCAGTCTTCATACTCGGGCACACACACACACACACACGGAATGCTCCTGATACCAAAACCTGCTCATTAATCTTGTCAGGTTGTCAAAAGGCCCAGGGGACGTTCTGATCTCCACGCAGCCCTGAGTTTGTGTATGTGTACGTGTGTGTGTGTGTGGTGAGTTTGTGTATGTGTACATGCATGTGTGTGTGTGTGTGTGGTGAGTTTGTGTATGTGTACATGTGTGTGTGTGTGTGTGGTCAGTTTGTGTATGCGTACATGCGTGTGTGCATCCTTGGCTGGCAAGCTACATTTGAGCTACCAAAATTAGCTAGTACAGAAACCAGGCCAAAAACTTCTCGAACACTGGACAAGTTCAAAACTAATCCTGAATGAGCAGACATATTAGTTGCTAGAACAATAATGGCTTGTGGTTTTCTGGATCCCGGGGGAAATAGGCTGCTGTGATCTCCAGACTTACGAGGCTGCAGCTGCCTCTCTCAGCAGCAGAGCTCCCTTCCTGCCCACGAGGTGCCCGCGCCCCAGCCAGACCCTGCCTCTCACTGGGGACAGATGCAGGGGCCAGGCCCGTGGTCTGGCCCCTGCCTCTCACTGGGGACAGATGCAGGGGCCAGGCCCCTGCATCTGTCCCCAGCCAGCCCCTGCCTCTCACTGGGGACAGATGCAGGGGCCAGGCCCGTGGTCTGGTAATCCCTTCGGGCCCAGGGGCTCAGTCACAGTAGTTCTGAAGAGGAGGTGTGTGTGTGTGTGTGTGTGTGTGTGTGTGTGTGTGTGTGTGTGTGTGTGTGTGTGTGTGTGTGTGTGTGTGAACCTGTGTGTGTGTGAGCCTGTGTGTGTGTGTGTGTGTGTGTGTGAGCCTGTGTGTGTGTGTGTGTGTGTGTGTGTGTGTGTGTGTGTGTGTGTGTGTGTGTGAGCCTGTGTGTGTGTGTGTGTGTGTGTGTGTGTGTGTGTGTGTGAGCCTGTGTGTGTGTGAACCTGTGTGTGTGTGAGCCTGTGTGTGTGTGTGTGTGTGTGTGTGTGTGTGTGAGCCTGTGTGTGTGTGAACCTGTGTGTGTGTGAGCCTGTGTGTGTGTGTGTGTGTGTGTGTGTGTGTGTGTGTGTGTGTGTGTGAGCCTGTGTGTGTGTGTGTGTGTGTGTGTGAGTGTCCCACTTGAGTACCTACAGCACATTGTCTCCTATCTCCTTGAGGGTGATTTCAATCAGAGCTACAAGGGGACAGGGTCAGGGGGGGTTTGTAACAAGGGGAAATACAGTAACCGGCGTGAAGGATGCCGCTCTTTACAAAGGGCGATTCACAAGGCTGCAGGAACATGTGTGGAACACATGGCAACCCTGTAGGAGAAGACCCCAGAAGAGCTAGAGAGAGAGAGAGAGAGAGAGAGAGAGGGAGAGAGGGAGAGAGGGAGAGAGAGAGAGAGAGAGAGAGACAGAGAGAGAGAGAGAGAGAGAGAGAGAGAGGGTCACGGAGAGACTACACATTGTACTGCCAGTCACCAGAGAGCACACACACAGACGGTGTTATGTTGGGAGACACCAGTAAAGACCAGTCAGTGACATGCTGTACACAGTCCTGACACCCAAAAAAAGTTTTCTCAGTATTTCCTCAATCTCAGATGTAATATAGCTGTGCATTTCTGTATGTGTGTGTGCGTGTGTGTGTCTGTGTGTGATGTGGTGAGGGGGGATGTCCGGTGAGATGCCAGTGTGTGAAAGTGGTGTCTTGGAACACCCAAAGAGCTGAGAGAGCTGATTACAGCTAATTGCCCCAGATGAAACCCAACAGCTGGAGCCTCCCGCCCCCAGGGCCTTCGCCCCCGCCCCGCCCCACACCGCCCCCCTCCCTAACACCGCTGACCCCCTTTCTCTGGAATTGGGGCAGAACTGGCTGCCTTTCTGCACCCCTCCCCTCAACACACACTGGAGAGACTCAAAACTTTTGGCAGGCTTCGATCTGGTTGTTGTAAAAAAAATATTTAAAAAAAGAAGAAAGAAATCGGCTTTCAAAATTGGAGAGGCGTAGAGAAGCCGTAGCAAGGAGAGGCGTAGTGAAGCCGTAGCAAGGAGAGGCGTAGTGAAGCCGTAGAAAGGAGAGGCGTAGTGAAGCCGTAGCAAGGAGAGGCGTAGTGAAGCCGTAGCAAGGAGAGGCGTAGTGAAGCCGTAGCAAGGAGAGGCGTAGTGAAGCCGTAGCAAGGAGAGGCGTAGTGAAGCCGTAGCAAGGAGAGGCGTAGTGAAGCCGTAGCAAGGAGAGGCGTAGTGAAGCCGTAGCAAGGAGAGGCGTAGTGAAGCCGTAGCAAGGAGAGGCGTAGTGAAGCCGTAGCAAGGAGAGGCGTAGTGAAGGCTGCTGATGTGAGCTGGGCTGAGGCGTACTCATGCTGATGTTGCTCTTTCAGATGTGTGTTTTCCTCCCTCTTCTCCCGGGGGATCAGGAATCCTAATGATCCTCTGTGTTCCCGCGGCCGTGAGGCGTTCCTCCAAAACGTCCGGGGGGGGGCAACACAGCGTTGCCAGGACAACATCCAGACGAGAGGCTGGTTTACCGCACAGCCGCACAAACATCCTTGCAACCTCACTGTGCTTAGTCAGCACACACACTGGTGCTCCCCTTCATCATCAACAACATCCTCTTCCTTCCATCTGGTAAAACAACAACAGACAGGGAACAACTTATTTCACAACATCGGGAGGAAAAGCTGATGTCAGCATGAACACCATGTGAAATAGTCCCCAGAACAGTTTAACAAGTCCCATTCTGGGTGTGTTTTGAGGTACAGAACACTACAGCCCTTCCATATTATGGATGCGCTCACCTAGACTTTGACTACAGCTCAAAGTAGAATTGCCCTGCTTGAGGCGCCAAAAGATTTTTTCTACGGAAACAAAACGAATCTGTCGACCGTACGTTCCAGTGGAACTAAAGCCTTTTCTTGGATGCATCGGGGAGGAAAATCGTCGGATCGTCTAAACGTACACAAAGACCCCTCAGGAGATTGAAACCGCACCTTTGTTCAAGATTAGAGTAGAGTCCTCGTTGTGATGGAGGAGGCAGAACAGAACCAGCCGAGGTGATCAGTCAGGCGGAGACCCCCAGACAGAGGCCTTGGCAGGTGAGCCATGCATCACATTCCCGCGGCCTCGCTGTCTCCCGGCCCGGCTCTGCGCCCGTGGATCTCCCGGGGGACGTCCGGGGTGGACAGGAAGTGCGGCCTCCTCCGGGTTTCGAGCCCATCAGCGGCGTGTTTATTATGCTAACCTCTGCGAATTAGCATGTGAGACATCAAGCACAAAGTCAAGGGCATCAGGGCTGGTGGAGCACAGGGGAGAGAGAGGAAGGAAAAACAGGCCCAGACTCTGCTGTATATTTGTCTTGTGCAGTGTGTGTGCGTGTGTGTGCGCGTGTGTGTGCATGTGTGCGTGTGTGTGTGTGGCTAGGGGGGAGATCTAACAGCAGGGGTGTGTGGGGGTCAGAGGAGGGGGGCAGCCACACACCCAGTCCTCCAGTTGTGCCCTGGGCACCTCCACAGGCCGACCTGCTCTCTAACTCCTCCGACGCTTCAACCTTTCGGGGATGAGAAACCCGGACTTCACTGTTTTTGTGTCCTGTGTAAGGTCATTATTGCAGAGCAAGGGCATCTGTGAATGTTCAAGTCCTCACTAGCATGTGTGTAATTGTCTGTGCACAGTGCCAAGGTAAAGGCCGTCGTATAGCGCTTTTCTCGTTTGGCTACTTCGGGGCAGTAAAAGGGGAGGTTAACGACTGAAACTGTGTGTTCCTCCTCTGTAAAATCCCACTGTTAAAGCCCCTTCTGCTCCACAGCAGAGAGAGAGAGACAACAAGACTGAGAGAGAAAGAGAGAGAGAGAGGGGGGGGGGGGGAAAGAGGCATACAGAAATGGAGAGATAAAAAGAGAGAAAGATATATGGAGAGAGAGAAGGAAAGACAGGGAAAGAGAAAAAAATAGGGAGAGAGAACAGGAAAGAGGGAAAGAGAGACAAAGAGAAAGAGAGACAGAAAGAGAGAGGGAAACACCATCCAAAAGCAGCTTTTGTTCCTTTGCACAGACACAGAGGAAGCTTTCATGATGGCAACTGGGGAGATTAAAGTTTCTGCTGTCAGTACTGAGGAACAAACAGTCCTGTGCTCCTCTGACAAAACTCAGAGGAGCTCAGCTCTGAGGTGTACAAGGGTACACCTCAGAGCTCTGTGGTTTTAACGAAAATGTGTGCGTGATTTTTCTGATGCAAAACCATTTTTTATGTACTGTACTTAAGTATATACCATGCTGTATACAGTAGAGCACTGTGCAACATATTCATATACGACAGGAAACCAAGCAAAAAGGAGACTTAGCTGCACAACTCATGGTGCCCACTCTCAAAGGGGCTCCACAGTGAAAACTGATTCCCATGGTTCATAGTATCATTAAATGTTAAAGCAGGAAACCAAGGTGGCTTGGTTATAAAGAATAACCATATTGAGTGAAAGCCAGAAAATCGTTTGTGTCATTAGGAGAAAGCGAAAAAAGCCGTTTGGGTCGGTGCCGTAACGTTCGACAGGCGCTGAGAGTTTTGGAGGCTGCTCTGGGACTGCCTCTCTGCTCTGGGACTCCCTCTCTGCTCTGGGACTGCCTCTCTGCTCTGGGACTCCCTCTCTGCTCTGGGACTCCCTCTCTACTCTGGGACTGCCTCTCTGCTCTGGGACTCCCTCTCTGCTCTGGGATGAATGGCCTCCATTCTGCTCCTGGCAGAGAGAAGGAGCAAAGCCAGAACGCCACAGAGATTAGTTACGCTGCGAGCCACCAGAAAATGGGCATTAATAAGGCAATTTCACCCGCCAAAAACGAAGGGGATTACTAATAAAATAAATGGAGTAATGACTTGGTTGTTTCTGTAATAGATTTGTCACATTGGTTTAAGAAAAAGAGAGGAGAGAGTAGGATAATTGATCACGTGACATTTTTCAAGGTGTGTTTCAGTACACGGACGTTGCTAAGAGGACGTTGCTAAGAGGACTGATTCTTCGGGTGTTAGTTTGCGTTATTTTCTTCTGGATTTCAGAGCAGAAGCGAACACCTACATGCATAAATCTTTCAGGGCAGGTCGGGCCCGGGGCCAGCCCAGACGCTACACACAGTGTCACGCTTAGGCCTCTGAAGAGAGAGAGAGAGAGAGAGAGAGAGAGAGAGAGAGAGAGGGAGAGGGGGAGAGGGGGAGAGGGGGGGGGAGGGGGAGGGGGGAGGGAGGGAGGGAGGAAAAAAAAAAACGTCCCTCTGCTCAAGTTTAATGAAACTCAGAGAGAGTGAGTCAACACACGCCGTGACATTGGTGGAGACTTGATTAAAGAGGATTAGACTTGGAGTTGTTTTCCTGCTGCTCTGCTCTCGGGGAAGGTTGGCCATGCATGACAGGCCCTATACATGTAGGCTAAGTGGCGGAGACCAGAAGGGGTTTGGGTTTATAGGGGCTAGAGCTGGCACTGTCAACCAGAGGGAAATCTCTGTCATTTCATAGACTTAGACGCGAGTCAGGGAAAAAAAAAACTCCCAGAGAACTAATGATGAAACCGCAGAAGTTCTGGAAGAGCTTGAGTCAAAAGCAACCCTGGGTAAGGTAGGCAGTGTTCTCTCTGACAGAGATGGATATGTATTGGCTGAACTGGTTGTGGAACACAGGCCTGAATACAGATATGTGTAGCAGATGATAAACTGCAGAAAGAAAAGATACCAGTATTAGAACGTGTGTATGTTTCTGTCTGTGGGGATATGTGCGTGTTTGCTGTGTGTTTATGTGTGTGTGCACAGTGTGTGTTTCTGTTTGTGGGGGTATGTGTGTGTTTGCTCGTGTGTGTGTTTGTGTGCACAGTATGTGTTCCTGTGTGTGTGTGTGTGTGTGTGTGTGTACTCCAGCTGTCCTGCCACCCGCAGATGTCTCTGTGAATTGGGGCCAGTGCAGAGGAATGCTTTCATGTTCCTGCCTTGGCACTGGAAGGGCAGAGTTGGAGAATACACAACATGCCCCCCTAATTTATTAGCAGTCATCTGTTACCCATAAGAGGCAAGCTAATTAATGGCTAAGGCTATGAAGGCATTAACGACTGTGTGGATCAAGTGGAGTAATGGAGAGCAATGGGTTAGACAAGGGGAGCGGAAGGGGGAGGAGCAGGGGGGGGGGGGGGTCGGCGAGAGGCACAGAGAGAAAGACTGAAAGAAAAAGAGAGAGGGATGGAGAGACAGAAAAAGAGAGACAGAGGGACAGAGAACAAGAGAGAGAAAAGAGAGAGGGAGGGAGACAGAGGAAGAGGTTGAGAGAAAGAGACTGAGAGGGAGAGAAAGAAAGAAAGAAACAGAGAGAGAAAGAGAGAGAGAGAGAGCGCAAGAGAGGGCAAGAGAGAGAAGGAGAGAGCTGGAGAGAGAGAAAGAAATAGAAAGAAAGAGAGAGAGATGGGAGAGAGAGAGAGAGAGAGTGAGAGAGAGAGAGAGAGAGAGAGAGGAGAGAGAGAGAGAGAGGAGAGAGAGAGATGGAGAGAGAGAGAGAGAGAGATGGAGAGAGAGAGAGAGAGAGAGAGAGATGGAGAGAGGAGAGAGAGAGAGAGAGAGATGGAGAGAGGAGAGAGAGAGAGAGAGAGATGGAGGGAGAGAGAGAGAGAGAGAGATGGAGAGAGAGAGAGAGAGAGAGAGAGATGGAGAGAGAGAGGAGAGAGAGATGGAGAGAGAGAGAGAGAGAGAGAGAGATGGAGAGAGAGAGAGAGAGAGAGAGAGAGAGAGAGAGAGAGAGAGAGATGGAGAGAGAGAGAGAGAGAGATGGAGAGAGAGAGAGAGAGAGAGAGATGGAGAGAGAGAGAGAGAGAGATGGAGAGAGAGAGAGAGAGAGAGAGAGAGATGGAGGGAGAGAGAGAGAGAGAGAGAGAGAGAGAGAGAGAGAGAGAGAGAGAGAGAGAGAGAGAGATGTTGGGTGGTAAGGGTAGAGTAGGTGAATGCAGCTTCACTTGAATGCAGAGTGGGAGGTGGAGGCTTTGGGATATTAAAGCACCCAGAGATTCTCCACATTACTGTCACATGTTTCAGATACAGCCGCTGCTTAAGTTGCTCAAAGTCTGCTCACTGACCACACTGGTAAATCATTTTCTCTTTTCAAAAATCATTTAGGCATCCATAATGTTTTAGATTTTGTAAATTGCTGTATTTGTTTGCTGATTGGAAAAGCAGGACTAAACTGAAGAAATAGGTCCTGTGTATTTATTTACTTCAGTGTTGAGCAGCATGTGCCACTTACTGCAGGGATTTTTCTCTGCGGCTCTGAAATGCATGGAAATGATTATAGGAAAAATGTGCACTGCGGTGATCACAGTTATTCTGGCAATCAACACAAGAGGAAGGAAAAGATGGCAGGCAACCATCCCAGACCTCAGCAAACGATGTCAGATCACTGCCATCCCTCCTGCAGGACTCCCACCTGCACTCCTCTCCTCCCTGCCCCAGTCTCTTGTACATTTGTATTTTTTGTAATATTTGTATTTTTATATTG